>NW_018129730.1:0-2729 GCF_001952655.1 Monopterus albus
TGTATCCATAAGTGATTATTTATATGTCACATTTGAAAGCACAGAAGCACTTTGCAAAGGCTCAAGAGAGTAAATAATGAGATTGGTAAAAGCTCCAACAGCCTGATACAAAATAAATTTTTCAAATGTGTAATTTTTTTATATAACGTTATTATAGGTGGAAATAATTAGAAATCATCCCACAGAGAGTATAAATTTCAAGGCAGTCTGATCAGTAGTTGTCAGATTCTCTGATTGAATGGATGAAACAATTCATTTCAACTATGCAGCAAAATACCTGAAATTGTAGCCTGTTGAGACATTATTCTTCTGTGACATGGCATCCAGTCGTGTGAATGAGTATGAGGGGTTACACTCATCGTCTGACTTGTCCAGATCACACATCCAACCAATTTTTATTCCAATCACGCCTCCCTGAGAGAAGTTTCAAAATGAGAGGGGTATATAGTTGAATGTATTTGGGTTCAACTAGCTAATTTATGCAGCTATATATTTTACACTGGCAATGTTTTGAAGAAATGCTGTGCCATCTGTGTTATGGTCATCTACTTTTTTGCATTTGACCAAGAAAACTCCCCCATACAATAATCTCACCCTCAACACGGACAAGATGAAGGAGATGATAGTGGACATGAAGAAGGAGAGGAGAACTCATCGGCCACTGTTCATCCGGGGGCTCGAAGTGAGGAGATTTAGCAGCTTCATATACCTGGGCGTCCACATCAGTGAGGACCTCACTTGGACACTTAACACCACACAGCTGGTCAAGAAGGCCCAACAGTGGCTGTACTTCCTCGGGAGGCTGAGGAGGTTTGGCATGTGGCCTAGGATCCTCAGCAACTTCTACAGCTGCATCACTGTCTGGTATGGCAGCACAACTGCTATGGACCACAAGCGCCTGCAGAGAGTGGTAAAGACTGCGGGGAAGATCACCAGGACTCCACTACCCTCTCTGCAGAGCATTTACCACTGCAGGGTGTGTAAGAAAGCTGCCTCCATCTTTAA
This sequence comes from Monopterus albus, assembly GCF_001952655.1. Taxonomy (NCBI): domain Eukaryota; kingdom Metazoa; phylum Chordata; class Actinopteri; order Synbranchiformes; family Synbranchidae; genus Monopterus; species Monopterus albus. The sequence goes on from NW_018129730.1 coordinate 1,006, forward strand.
GGACCCCACCCACCCCCAGCACAGACCGTTCACACCCCTACCCTTTGGTTGGAGGCTCAGAACGGCTCCTGAGTAATGTCCCGGACCAACAACAGCGGTATTCCTGTGCCAGGCTGAGCTGAGTTGGAGATCCGATATGCGGTCCTGAGCTGAATGCTTTCCTGATCAGAGGGTGACCTCCTGGTTGCAGTCAGAGCTGTGAAGCAGTCCCACACATCAACTGGCCGGCCAGAAAATAGGTAAGCGGAACCTTTGTTATACATAAACTCCGCACATTGAATTTATTCTAAGTTGAAGTTGATGTGTGACTCTCGACGTTCTAAATTTGTTTCTAAACAGTTTTTTTTTCTGTTTTTGGAGGCTGTGCTGGTTTGTTCTTTGTCACATGTACAGTTAACAGAAGCACATAGTCTCATTTAAGGGGAAGTAAATGAGATCACAGAATTTGATGCCAATGAGGGACGTAAAATTCACGTTTTATAAGTGAATTTCTGCTATGTAAATAGCAGTTGCCTCCTAAAAATATTTTCCCCATTTCCTTGTTATTTTCCCTCCGGCTGGAGCAGAGGCAGAGACTCCTCTCAACCAAACAAATGACTCTCTGACACACACACACATACTGTATGTGATAACAGGCACAGGGAAAGTTGCTGGTCTTAAAAGTGTGGGAGGATAACTGTACAAAAGGCTAATTAAAACGTATTTCCACAAGTGTATCACTTTGGACACAGGTTCATTGTGAGAATCCGTTGTGGAGTTAACGTGCCTTGTACAGAAGTGTAAAAGTCTGGTTGGGAATAGATTAGTGGGAAAATATATTAATTTCTCATGATGACTGACTGTGATGTTATTCAGGACTGGAAAAATTGCAAACCACGCACACTGGGTGCAATCCTGTATCAAATGTTGAACAAATGGCTTGGCACACAGAGTTTGAATCAACATTGTAGTGAAACTGATAGATTCATAGGTTGGGCCCAAAACATGACTAATAAGGGTCTCTTTGGGTCTTATAACGAAGCCCCACCAGCTGATGGGGCGGTAAAACTGTTCATTAAACAGGCTGCACGCCTGACTGAACAGGCACGTCTCTGCCATAAGACAGCCAGTTTGTTACAGAGGCACAAAACAGAAGCTAAACTTAAACAATGTGAGACATTTTTACAGGATTGTGTCTGTTTTCAGCTAGAATTTGAAAAAATTCAACGAGCCACATCTATTTTTACAACAGAGCATGTCTCTGAAAGTTTCTCCTCTGACAGGAGAGCACACACACCCACGGCCCCTCCTCCTCACACATAAGCTGTAGAGAAAGACAGAGAAGTGCCAGACTATCAAAATAAAGCTCACCACCAAATGCCATTACGTGCTTTTGCTGAGACTGAACACAGTGGTTCAACGTTAGTTGTGATTAAAGGAGGTATTTTACAAACAGCCAGCTTTCCCGGTAAGGAGGAAGACTGGACTAGTGCACAACAGTATTTAGATGGCGTGATTGCAGGATCTGGTGCATACACTGCCCCTTGTAGTGAGGAGCCTAGCACTTCTGGTCGCAGTAGTGTAGTTGGCCCGGCCAGTATGAGGAATTTGCTGAAAGAATGTAATCCCTTAGTTAACACTCAGACTGCCAGTCTTTGTACTGTTTCTGCTGCAGGGAATTTAAAACATGACTGTCACAGGGCAGTGCAAGATGGGTGTGACAGTGACAGTGATGATGAGTGGGG
>NW_018129731.1:0-2729 GCF_001952655.1 Monopterus albus
AGTGTAAATGTGAATGTTTTCAGCCTTGAAAAGAATAAAAAGACTTTAACTTAGTCATTCTTTAAACCATTAATACATTTTTTGCATATAAATGGTGATGAAAAAATTCAAAGCTATGACCATGTTTGACACATCAGCCCATAAAAAAGTTTCTGCTCTAAAAAAAGTCATGTGTTAAATTAGTAAAATCTAGGTTTTCTTTGCTTATTTATGCATTTTTCAGAGAAAAATCATCCAATAACAAATAAGCTTTAATTTCTAGCTTGCATATTTTTGTTTTTTCCTGCCCATGAATGAAGCATATGCACAATGTCATGAGGCAAAACAAACAGTTTATTAACAGCTAAAATTTTGCACAAAAAAGTCAATCATCAAAAACCAATTCACCCCTTCAAGTGAGGAGGAGTCAATGCAAAACTCAGATGTCTTCCACCTGTACTTATCTGACTGCAGAGAGGACGACAGAAAACAGTGGAGACACAGTTGAACATGATGGACTATAGGACAGGACTGCTGCTGTTAACTATCTGCTGGGCAGGTCAAGAGTTTCGCGGATGTCAAATTAAAATAGCTTCATTTCAGTGATCATCTTAATTCACATTATGTTTTATTTTGTGTTTTCACAGGTGTTGATGGTCAGACTCTGACTGAATCTGAACCAGTGGTTAAAAGGCCTGGAGAATCCCACAGACTGACATGTTCAGCCTCTGGATTTAACTTTGGTGGCTCTTGGATGGCCTGGATCAGACAGGCTCCTGGAAAAGGATTGGAGTGGGTTGCTAGCATCAGATATGACAGTGCTTATATATACTACTTTCAGTCAGTCCAAGGCCGGTTCACCATCTCCAGAGACGACAACAGAAACCAGCTGTATCTGTAGATGAACAGTCTGAAGACTGAAGATTCTGCTGTTTATTATTGTGCTCGAGACCCACAGTGACTGGAGCTGGTTGAGCAGCTGTACAAAATCCTCCAGTACTCATCCTCACTCGGTTAATAAACACAGATTATCTCACATAATTAAAGGGAGCAGAGAGCCTTTGTAAAAACCCTATAAGAATGTTTTATGAAGACCCTGCAGGTGGCAGTAGAACATCTCCATTGGGATGGCACTAACCAAAAAGAGCATGTAAATGACTCTAAACATGCACACAGTAATACACACTGTAACATGAGCAGCTGCTTTGTGATTTCCATAATGTCTTTTTTTTATCACCTCCTCATCACCTTTGTTCCCCTCACCACTGTGCCCGTTGAAGTCTGCCCCAATCACCACTCTCTCCCCTCTGGGAATGCTCTCCATCACCTCATCTAACTCACTCCAGAATCTCCCTTCTCTTCTAACTCAGACCCTACTTGTGGAGCATAACCACTGACTACATTCAACATTACCCCTTCAATTTCCAACTTCAGACTGATCACCCTGTCTGACACTCTTTTCACCTCTAAAACATTCCTCACAAGCTCCTCCTTCAGGATCACTCCTACCCCATTTCTCTTCCTGTCCACACCATAATAAAATAGTTTGTATCCCCCTCCAATGCTACGCGCTTTGCTACCCTTCCACCTGGTCTTGTGCACACAGTATATCTACCTTCCTTCTCTCCATCATGTCCACCAGCTCCCTAACTTTCCCTGTCATTGTGCCAATGTTAAGAGTCCCTATTCTCAGACCTATACTCCTGCCTTTCCTCTTCTCTCTTTGTCTACAAATCCATCTACCTCCTCTCCTTCGTTGACCAACAGTAGTCCAATTTCTGCCATTACCCTGTAGGTCAACAGTACTGGTGGCGGTCGTTGTTAACCCGGGTATGGAATTCACACTAATGATTCGCATGTTTAAATTTGGCTTGTTTTTATGAGGGATGCTCTTCCTGACGCAACCCTCTCTATTTTTCTGGGCTTGGGACCGGCACAGAAGTCACTGGCTTGCAACCCCTGTGGCTAGATTAATAATAATGATATAATACAACACAAAAATAAGAGAATTATCATTAATAAATGTTATGAAAATTTTTTGTAGAGCAAAATCAGTTTTTCTACAACTAAAATTCAGAGCAGAAACTTCAACCTCTGAAGACTAATTCAATCTAAATGCATGAGTTTAACAAATAAGATCTACAATGGTCAAGTCCAGTCTGGTTCACTCCTTCCAGAGAGGAGTCAGTGCAAAACTCAGATGTCTTCCACCTCTACTTATCTGACTGCAGAGAGGACGACAGAGAACAGTGGGCACACAGTTGAACATAATGGATTATAGGACAGGACTGCTGCTGTTAACTATCTGCTGGGCAGGTGAAGAATTTCATTTATCCATCCATCCATCCATTTTAATCCACTTATCCAGAATGGGTTGTGGGGGCAACAGTCTAAGCAAAGATGCCCAGACTTCCCTCTCTCCAGACACTTCCTCCAGTTCCTCCGGGGGAATGCCGAGGCGTTCCCAGGCTAGCTGAGAGACATAGTCCCTCCAGCGTGTCCTGGGTCTTCCCCGGGGCCTCCTCCTGGTGGGACATGCCCGGAACACCTCCCTAGGAAGGCGCCCAGGAGGCATCCGAAACAGATGTCCGAGCCACCTCAGCTGGCTCCTCTTGATGTGGAGGACTTGGATCAGACAGCCTGCAGGGGACGAACTAGAGTGGATTGGAATGAGATATACTGGGGTCTTGCACTTCAAGGATTCACTGAAGAACAATTTCAGTATCAACTTAGACTCTTCCAGAAACACA
>NW_018129732.1:0-1467 GCF_001952655.1 Monopterus albus
AAGGCAGGAGTTTGTACAGATGAGCTATGGTGACTGTGCATCAACCTGAAATGGTGGAGATTGGAAGTGCGGTGTAGGTCCAGGATCTGGAGGAGAAGTCCGTGGAGGTAGAAAACAGCAGACAGAGAGTGTGGTAACGGAGAGTGGAAGATAGTACTGGTAGGAGCTAGGAGAACTAAGGGTGAGAGACAAACGGTTCAATACAAAAACATACACGATTGAACAGGCCTGAAAAAAAGATTAAATTGGCAAGGGAGTGATAGGTGAGCGGGGTATAAGTAAGGATAGAACTAATGAGGTGCAGCTGGTGACAATCAGGGGATGTGGAGCAGGTGTGCCAGGTGATGTAATCGGAGCCGAAAAAGAGGAACAGAGTGAGAGAGGCAGGTGCAGCCGGGCAAACCTGACAGACAGATATTGCTATCCTTTTGCAAATTTAAGCTATTTTATTTTTACTTCCCTCTTTGGCAGTGTACCTTCCACTGTTTCAATGATCAGTTTTTAAGTTGTTTTTTGTTTTTTCAATTTAAGGTTCTGAATTAAGGTTTTCTTTTCATCTTTCATGATTATTGAACATTTTTTCATCTTCCATAATTACTCAGCATTTTCTTTCCATCAGCACTGCATTTCAGTCTTCATCTATTTCAGCAGTAGATTTCTGCCATTTCAGCATCGCTAGGGCAATTCTTCAGCAATTAGCATTCACACGCATTTTCTTCAGGAAATGCCTATGTCTGGTATTGAAATTGGCAGTGCAAAGAATAGAAAATTAACTTTAACATTCCTAATGTTTGGTGTTTCCTGTCGTTGTGGACCTCACAGCCCAGGAGGAGCTGAAGCTTCTGGATCTAAAGCTGTTGGACATGGGTCCAAAATGTCACACAAAATCACATTAGTAAATTTTTTAGATACTAATGATATTGTGATTCTAACCTTTAGATAAAGATGGTTGATTCAAATTGTGTGGTTAGTCAGTAGTTAATATAACAATGTTGAGCTGAAGCTGAACTTTTTTAGACGACAGGATTTGTGTTTTGTGTGAGGTATAAATCATACACAGTAAATGATTCACATCATAAAAGTGCTGAATGCAACAACACTGTTTCATCTTCAGTGTTTAATCTTTTGTTGTTAACACCACTACAATAACTCTAGACTACATCAACATAAAGCAGAGAAGTTCACGGTGTGTGACTCCCTCTAGTGGACGTTGTGGATTGTTGTGTTGTGTTTGCTCCAGAGGTTTTTGTACAGAGTCCTGGTGTTTCCTGTCACTGTGGGCTGCAGAGCACAGTAGTACACAGCAGAGTCAGACACGTTGGCTGAGACGATCTCCAGATTTATTTGGGTTTTGTCCTCACTCACTGTAGCAGACAGGTCAGATGTGGTTTCATTTTGTGTTCCCAGGTGAGAGATTAGGACCTTTGGTGGTTTTCCTGGATGTTGACGATACCAGAAGAAGTAATC
>NW_018129732.1:1945-2728 GCF_001952655.1 Monopterus albus
TGTTGTGTTTGCTCCAGAGGTTTTTGTACAGAGTCCTGGTGTTTCCTGTCACTGTGGGCTGCAGAGCACAGTAGTACACAGCAGAGTCAGACAATTTAGCTGAGACGATTTGCAGATCCACACGTTTCTCCTTTGAGTTAATGTGAGCTGAGAAATCAGACTGAGCCGGAGGAATCCATTCTCCCTCTGTGATGTAGAGCAGGAACTCTGGTCTGGATCTCTGGTACTGTTGGTACCACTGGATGTTGTTGATAACACCCTCATATTTACAGGTCAGGGTGATGTTTCCTCCCTCTGCAACAGCTTCTTCAGTACTTTGTGGTTTTATGCTGTTCATGGAAGCCATGGCTGCAAAACAAGAGTTATTCATGTCAGTTATTGTGCAACACATTCTGACAGCAAGAGACTGAGCCCAGGTTCTTGGCTTGGTCTTTCATATGTGATACATTTGAGATGCTTTACAAACCCGACGCTGATTAAATCAGAATAGATGTGATGTTACAGCAGCAGGTTAATGTGACACTTGTTTGTCCTCATACTCACCTATAAAGTGCGATAAAATGAAAAAGAGGCAGAGCGCCATGTCTGTGGAGCTGCTGAAGACAAACGCAGCAGGTGAACGATGTTCTTCCACTGCAGCAGGATGAACAAACTAACCAGCCTCTCTGCTGCACAGCCCTTCTCCTCAGCATCAGGCTGACTGTGCTCCAAGCTCCTCGAACGTTTCTTCTCTGGACACAGAAAGAATCTCATTGACTGAGCTGGCCTTCGGTGGGCGGGGCC
>NW_018129733.1:0-2726 GCF_001952655.1 Monopterus albus
GGTTTTTGGTGTTGCCTCAGCTCCAGCGATTTGGCAAAGAGCTATGGATCAAGTGCTTCAAGACATACCGGGAACACAGTGTTACCTTGACGACATCATCATAACTGGTAAGAATGACAAAGAACACCTTGAAAATCTCTCAAAGACACTAACAAGACTTAGTGCATATGGCTTGCGTGCAAAGAAAAGCAAGTGTGAGTTCTTCAAGGATGAAATCTCATATTGTGGTCATGTGATAGACGAGCATGGTCTACACAAATCACCTGAGAAAATTGAAGCAGTGCTCCATGCACCAAAACCAGAAAATATGTCACAGCTGAAGTCATATTTGGGCCTTGTTAACTATTACCATAAGTTTCTCCCAAACCTATCCACACTGCTGCACCCGCTGAACACACTGCGAATTGGGCAAAAGTGGGAGTGGACTGAGGAATGTAACAAGGCATTTAATGAAACAAAAAGACTGATTACATCAGATGAAGTACTGACCCACTATGACCCAGCACAACCCATTAGACTAGCATGTGACGCCAGTCCCTATGGGATAGGGTGTGTCTTGTCACACACCATGGCGGCTTGATCTGAACGCCCCATTGCCTATGTGTCAAGATCACTGACAATTGCAGAGAAAAACTACGCACAGATCGACCGTGAGGCCCTAAGTTTAGTGTGGGGTGTCAAAAAGTTCCACTCTTATCTTTATGGGCGACGGTTTACACTTGTGACAGACCACCAACCCCTGGTAGCGATCTTTAACCCCTGCAAGGGCATTCCAGTGGTTGCAGCAGCCCGTTTGCAACGCCGGGCGCTGTTTCTGGGAGCCCACAGCTAACGACATTGAGTTTAAAGGGACTAAGCACCATTACAACGCAGACGGATTATCACGGCTGCCACTGTCAACAACTGGAGGAGGACAGTTCCACTCTGCAGACCCGGCAGAGGTGTACCATACCACGGTGGTGAGTCAGCTGCCGGTTACCAATTCAGAAATTCAAAGGCAAACAAAGTTGGATCCTAGTTTGTCAAAAGTCTTTGAAATCACAGTACAGAGATGGCCGGCAACCGGCAATCCTCTGTTCCCTGAGTTTTCATCTCAACGTGACCAACTCTCAGTGTGTCAAGGAACCCTGTTGTGTGGATCTCGCGTAGTGGTTCCATCAAAGCTATGCTCCAGAGTTTTACAGACTTTACATGAAGGGCACCTAGGCACAGTTACAATGAAGAGTCTAGCCCGTAGCTATGTCTGTTGGCCAGGCATTGATAAACAAATTGAAGACATCACAAAAACCTGTTCTGGTTGTCAAAAGGTTCAGAATGAGCCACCATCAGCACCCCTTCATCCATGGGAGTGGCCTTCGGCCCCCTGGCGAAGGGTGCACATAGATTTCGCTGGCCCATTTAAGAACCCCATGTTCCTGATCACAGTTGATGCCCACCCCAAGTGGCCAGAGGTGATACCAATGAAATCTACTACCTCAGAAAATACTGTCTACCCTTAGGACCATCTTCGCTCGGAATGGTCTACCTGAGCAGATCTTGAGTGATAACGGACCACAGTTCGCCTCTGACGTGTTCAGTCTCTTCATTACGTAGAATGGCATCAAACATATCAGGTCAGCACCACACCATCCAGCCACAAATGGCTTAGCTGAGAGATTTGTTCAAACCTTCAAAAGAGCTGTTAAAGCTATGGACCAGGAGGACTTGACCCTTCAACACAAGGTGGATAATTTCCTCTTCAGCTATAGGAACTCTGTTCATGCTACAACGAACCAAACACCTGCTATGTTGTTTATAAACCGCAACCTTAGATCTCGCATTGAGCTCCTGAAACCAAACTTGCGACAGGAAGTACAGAATAAACAGTTTGCCCACTTACCAACAACACCGAGAAGGGACTTTGAGGTCGGACAGGAAGTCTTGGCACGTGACTACAGAAAAGACAAATGGACGCCTGGAAAGATAATCACAAAATCTGGACCTCTGATGTACACTGTTGATGTTGGAGAGCAGAGTACTTGGAGACGTCATGTGGATCAGATCCTGAACGCTGAGCCATCTGTTAAGGCATCACCACCCCAAGTTTTTTCCTCAAGTACTGAGCAGAACGTTGTTATGGATAAGACGCCTCTGCCTGATGTTGATGTTTCCACCCAGAGCTTTTCTACTATGGAGGCTACACCACAGCTTCAGAGGCGTTATCCTGTTAGGCACAGATCACCCCCTAAAAGACTGGACTTGTGATTGTCTTGATTTGTCACACCACAGATAGTGTGTTAAGAAAAACAATAAAAAACAAAAAAATTGTTATTGGCTATCTGTGTGGCAGGTTCAAAAATCCATTATTTCAGGAGTGTTATTGTTGACATTGTTAGATTGTTTTGCCTTATTCAGGGTTGTGGGTAGTGATCTAACGGGAGGAAGTGTAGTGTTTGATATACTTTCAGTGGCGTAACGATACCTTTTAGGTATTGTGGGGCATGCGCATGTATGCGGCTGTTTTCTCATAGAAAAACATGTTACGAGTTGTAGCCAAAGGGTTGTATAGTAAACTAGTGAACCTGCCATCATCGCTCCCGTCTCATTATTCTTTATGAAGTTGTTACAGACACAACAACATTTGTCTCTTGTCTTTTGTTGTATTAAACAGGCTCATTAATCTGTATACACGTCATCCCAGCCGAGACGTGTAACACCAGTAAAGCATTTGGTTTTGGAATTCTTTG
>NW_018129734.1:0-2725 GCF_001952655.1 Monopterus albus
CAGCCTCCTCATTACCTACAATTCCGACATGAGATGGAACCCATAAAAAGCTAACTGTGATGTCGTTCTTACTCATCCACAAGGACACTAATATCTTATTTAATATATCTTGTCTCATCTCAGATACTTATCATACTAATACTTATCATCTTAATACTAGAGAGGGCCGAAGAACTATCAGAACAAATTAATCCCATAGTAACCTTATTTTCCTCCACCCACTGCAAAGCTAATAGTATTGCAACCAGTTCAATTGTAAATACTGACAAGTGATCAGATGTTCACTACTCTGTAATTATGTCTGAATGATAAAACCAGAGAGCCTCTTCCAAAAATCAAGAGGATCGTTTGTGAATGCATATAGCTTATGTTGCCGGTGTTGTATCACAAGTGAACAACGAACTGCAGACAGTATTAATTATTTTGAATTTCTCCTCCATAGATAGGTAAACAACAGTATATTTACCAATGAAAAGAGATGTGTATCATTCTAAACAAAGCGGGTAATTGAGAAACCCCATATTTTAACTGGCATAATGCAGACATAGTAACTTAGAATTCTCTCTAATGTTACAGAAACAAGTCATTAACAGACATGCAACGTGTGGTTTTTGAAACTTACCATTAAGTCCCACCGAGTAGTGGAAACATCACTCCATTTCAAGTAGTTCCAAGGTTGGTAAATCCAACCGGTGGTTGCTGTGTCTTCCCCCACTATGTAATTTGGCTTTTTTGACAAAAAACAAAATTACAAAAAAAAACTCTTTCATGTCAAAGTGAAAACAGGTTTCTACAAAGTAATGTCAATTAAATAAAAATATGTAAGGGGAAATAAGTGATATCATAAATATTTACCACCCTTCAAGTCAGTATTTAGTAGATGCACCTTTGGCTGCAATTACAGCACTGAGTCTGTGTGGATAGGTCTTAATTTGGCTTGCACATCTGGAGACTGCAAATTTACTCAATTTTTCACTCCATTTTTGCAGTCTAAAGATATTGTGTTTGTTTTTGTTACATTAGCTTACAATAGTGACCTGGCATGGTCATGAATTTACCTTTATATTAAATTAATCAGATTAGAATTTCAAAGCAACTTGAACACTGTGTAACGTTAGTGCTTTCTGTCACATTAGCAGTAACCAGTGTTCTACTGGATTGTGAAATTTGCTCATTAGTCAGCTAAGGGCAGAGACGCACCAAGTCAGCATGAAAGAAGTAGCAGCAACGAAGGCCGACTGCTGCATCGCCTTATGTCAGCTTTGTCTGGGCTGGTCAGACTGAAAAAAGTGACGTTTGAACACATCACAGAAACTACAGCCAGTGGCCAACTTCACCTGCATGGCATCTGTATTTGTCATTCAGAAAGGCAAAGAAAAGCACTAGACTGTGTGATATAAACAAAGCACCTCTCATTCCAAACAGCTGCTGTTTATAGCTACTTCTAATAAAAAATATTTCTGACAAGAAGTTGCAAATAGCACTGCCATCCTCTCTCCTTGGTCTTTTGGTTGTGGAGTTGAAAAAGATTGAGAAACTATGGTAAAAGAGTGAAATCATGGATACTACAATGACAGGCTAAAGGGGCTTTCCTGAGCCATTCTTTTCTCTTGCATTGATTTGCTATGGTCAACACCCAATCAGAACGGCCTACCTCACCTACAAGACCCAGCAGACCGACACAGATTCACCACCTTCGTTTCGCCGATCCCGTGCTTTTATTTAGGCCCTTTTTCCGCTTCACTTCACCTCAGCTTCTCCAGCTTTTCTCTGGTCTAATTGCCACTCACTTGTTTCACCTGTCCCTTGTTATCTCTTGGTTTTATATACTCCTTCTTTCCCTCCATCAGACGTTGGTTCATACTGCTACAGTTCGTTCTGTACCCATCCTGCTACCATGTGGTTTTGTGGAATCCTCTCCTAAGACACCTGGCTCGTTCGTCGCAGAACCCAAATCTCTTATTTCCTGCCATGAAGATTACTAGTCAAACACCCTGCTCATCTGAAAGATCTATGAGCAACGCTGACTCCCGTTTCTCTCTGACCTGTTCACCTGAACCTTCAACGAGGTATGTTCGCTGTGTTTCAGCTATCTGCCAGTGACACTGACTCCTGTCATCTCCGAACACTCACCTCGCTCCTCCTGCCTAGTAACCTGAAATATCGATTGTTGTCTCCTGTATGTTCTCCTGCCTGTCTGCTGTCCTGTCGTCGGTCCTCCTCTGGGTCCACACAGACAAACTACGCTGTCCCAGGCCTTCCTAACTACAGACCAACCCTCCGTCTTGTCAACACACCAGCCACACAGACAAGGTCCCCCTGGTACCTGCCTACTCACCTGCACACCCTGGTCCTCTGCTCCTCTTGGAGTCAGTCACCCAGTCTCTCCTGCATACCACAGTCCCCAGGTCCCTTGGCTTCCTGCTCAGCCCTTGTCCCCTCTCTTTTCACTCTGCATGCCAGTGTTATAAACTCCTTTGTGTTTCACGCCAGTGAAGTCTGCATTTTGGGTCCTACCTCACACGCACATATCTAACACCAGAGCGGCTTGTCTTTGCCTCGAAAACAAAGCCTAGGATCCCTAGAACCTGCTGACTGTAAACTGGTGGGAGATTTGCTGAAAATAATAACAAGGTCAAAGTGTTTATTTGTCATGTGCAGTTAGGAAACTAATCTTTATGAAACAATCTAAATAAACAAAGAATAAAATATAAAGGAATATTGT
>NW_018129735.1:0-577 GCF_001952655.1 Monopterus albus
TCTCTCTGGTCTGGGTTGGTGTATTTAACAGAGAACGCGCCTCAGCGGGGGTTGGCACGTTTTCTTTGTTCTCAAGTGGTTGTGTCTTTGGAGATTCAGTAATTGTTGCAGGCATTTGTGGGGTCAATGATGCAGAGGACTTATGTTTGAGAACAATTTGAACCTCAGTAAGAAAACATTGGCAGTTTGCTAGAAAAGCCTCTGCCTTTCGAGCCCTCTTAATAGCTTTTCCCTTGTGCAATCTTCCTGCTTCGCACACTTTTCTTTTACGCTGTTCAGCGCTCATTGCAGCTTGCTTCAAAAACAGCGTCAAATCACTCACTTCAGGCGGAGCGCCTTCACAGTCTCCAAACATCCCCCTGTCTTGCATATCTTCCACCCAACAAGTAAATCTTTCTAATTCTTTCCCTTCATCTTTCTTAAGAACCTTCCTGAGCCATCTCATGGCCCCTACGTACAGTACCGACCCCAAAGTGCCGGGTTTGCATTGCTTCCAGTGATCGTATAGGTTCAGTGCCATAGTAGAAAATTAGACAAACACGTATCAACAAGTTTCAGTGAATGGCACAGCGCCCAC
>NW_018129735.1:597-2723 GCF_001952655.1 Monopterus albus
AGAAAATCTCTTTCAAGTAGGAAACCACCCCACAACAATTATGAAAAATAACAAACTTGTCCCTGTGTCCTCATTGATAGTTTAACAGGGGCCAGACCGCACTTTTACAGTGCCTACGCTCAATTAGCGGCAACGAGGCTAATCCCCGGCATCAAGTTTTACTTTGTAAAACCTGGGTTCTACGCTCGATTAGCGGCAATAAGTTTATTTTATAAAACTTAGATTCTACGCTCTATTAGCGGCAACAGATTTGTTATAAACCTGGATTAAGTGGTATTAAACGTCCTATTAATTTTGGAAGACAACCCTCAGTGGTTATCCATTCATGTGATGGATTTTACGTTTTTTATGGAGCCGATCGATCTAAGACTAGGACACTCATTCACTTTCCCTCACGTGAGACTATGTGGTTTGAGACTTTACGTGTAATCAGACTTTAGACAAAGATAACATGCTTTACTTCTCTTCTAAAGCAATTTACCGATCGGGGAAGATCTTCAATCAGACAATTCAGCGTTTTAGAGTGCCCAATGTGCAGAATTTCTCTATATCATAGAAAAGGTATTCTGCTTACCTGTTTTTGTGAATGCCGGCCGGCAAATTGTCTGAAGAAGTACTTCCTCAGATCGCGCATTCTCAGTTCTCCGCCGATCTCACGCGGTCCCCTGTCCGACACTAGCTCGAAGTCGTTCCATCCAGGTCACAGTACCATCTGTTAGATTCTATGCTTTTTGTTAGAAATGAACCCAATTCTTTTGTTGGAAGCACAAGAAGTGACGACAGGAGAGGACTGTTTAAAATCAACAGAAAGTTTACTGAAAGTCTGATCACAGGAAAGTCTTTACAGCGCTGGATTCAGAGAGCCAGAGCTCCCGCAGGAGATCTGACTTCTGAGCCATGAACTATGTTTTAACAATACATTTATCTTCTTGGGCTGCTCCGCCCTGGACAGAGGTACTATACTCAACACTTCGTAATCCTATTGGTCATTTGGCATGAGTTGGTTAACTCCTGCCTGCTGAAATGTAATCAAAAGCAGGTGTGTGTGCGTGTGTTGTGATGTGATTTTCCAGGTGGCAACTGAACAATGGGTCATCTGTGCTGTAGACCCCCTATCTGTGTAATCCCATTACAACACAAAGCAGGACCTCATGAATAGTCAATTTCTACTTCAGTATCACTTGACTCTCATCAGAACAATTGGAAAATATACATGCAAGGAAAATAAATGTATTAAAGTAGCCAAGGCTCAGTAGTTTTGGTCAATCATCAGTACAGTTTTACCATTTGTAAGCAAGGAAGGTAAAAGTATGAAAAGTAACTAAAAGACAATGAAGAACTGAAAAGTAACTAAAGATTATAAAGTAACTAGAGTCTATAAGACTCAAATCTTACAGTGACACAGCCACTGAGAAGACAACTCTGGTAAGTGATGACTCCATAGTCAGAAACATGAAGCTAAACACACCAGTGGCCATAGTTAAATGGATTCCTGGGGCCAGCGTGGTTGACACTGAATTCTGTTTGAAAGTGCTGACTAAGCATAAGTGCAAATGCAGTTAGGTTGTTATTCACATTGGCACTAATGACTCCCGATTTCGCCAGTCAGAGGTCACTAAAATTAATGTTGAGTTAGTGTGTAACTTCGCCAAAACAATGTTGGACTCTGCAGTTTTCTCTGTTCATCCAAATTAAACCAACGTAATGCCTGCTTTGCACTCAAATGTTCATCTTAAAATCAGCACTGTGCCCATCTTGACGACAACCGTTTTGTTCCTACTCACCCAAAACTTCCCGTACCCCATAGAAATTGTGTCTGCCCCCCAAACTGGTTGAAATGCATAACGTTGCATTATTGAGTGCCTGATAATCCATTCTTCAGTAAAGTCTATGTCCATAAAAATGGAATGCTCTAAATTCTGGTAATAAAATTGATGGTGTAGGGATTACTTCATAGCATTCATTCAAACAATGTGCAACTGCGACCGTGACTGTTTGTGTTAGTTCAACCACATATACAGAAAAATGCATTTTCTTAAGAAAATGCGTGTGGATGCTGTGTGCTGAAGTATCACCGTGAAAATGCGGAACATTTTGATAACTGAAAGGCATATCTACCTGAAAGT
>NW_018129736.1:0-2721 GCF_001952655.1 Monopterus albus
CTCTCACTGTTGTTTGTGCCTATAGGCTGAATGGCAGTATAGAGTATCTGGCCTTCTTGTAGTCTCTGGGAGGGGTGCTGGAAAACGCCCTGTCTGGGGACTCCGTCGTTCTACTAGGGGGCTTAACACCATGTTCAAGCATAAGGGTGTCCATCAGTGCACATGGCACCAGGACACCCTAGGCCGGAGGTCGATGATCGACTTTGTGGTTGTTTCATCTGACCTCCGGCCGTATGTCTTGGACACTCGGGTAAAGAGAGGGGCGGAGCTGTCAACTGAACACCACCTGGTGGTGAGTTGGATCCAATGGTGGGGGAGGAAGCTGGACAGACTCAGCAGACCCAAACGTACTGTGAGGGCCTATTGGGAATGTTTGGCAGAGCCCCCTTTCCAGAAGATCTTTAACTCCCACCTCTGTCAGGGCTTTGACCAGATCCCGAGGGAGACTGGAGACATTGAGTCTCAGTGGACCATGTTCTCAACCGCCATAGCCAATGCGGCCGCTCGGAGCTGTGGCCGTAAGGTCTCCAGTGCCTGTTGCGGCAGGAAATCCCCAACACAGCGGGGGGCCCCCCCACGAAGGGCTGAAGAAGGAGACCTTTTGAGCCTGGTTGGCTCGTGGGACCCCTGAGGCAGCTGACGGGTACCGGCAGGACAAGTGGACTGCAGCCCGGGTGGTTGTGGAGGCAGAAACTTGGGTCTGGGAGGAGTTTGGTGAGGCCATGGAGAGGGACTATCGGTCGACCTCGAAAAAATTATGGTAAACCATCCGGTGCCTCAGGAGGGGGAAGCAGTGCTCTGCCAAAAAAGTTTACAGTGGAGGTGGGCAGCAGTTGACCTCAACTGGGGACATCATCAGACGATGGACGGAATACTTTGAGGATTTCCTCAACCCCAGCGTCACGTCTTCCAATAAGGAAGCAGAGGCCGGGGGCTCGGTGGTGGACTCGTCCATCACCCAAGCTTAAGTCACTGAGGTAGTTGAGCAAGGCAAGGCACCGGGGGTGGATGAGATCCACCCTGAGTACCTTAAGTCTCTAGATGTTGTGGGGCTGTCTTGGCTGACATGCCTCTGCAACATTGCATGGCGTTGGGGTCTTGTTCATGAGTGAGGGAAGGATGGAACAGGAGATTGACAGGCGGATCGGGGGAGCGTCTCTGGAGGGTGTGGTCCAATTATAGGGGGATCACACGCCTCAGCCTCCCTGGGAACATCTATGCCTCTGCTTTTTGCAGATGACGTTGTCCTGTTGGATCCATCAAACCAGGACCTTCAGCGTGCACTGAGACGGTTTACAGTTGAGTGTGAAACAGCTGGGATGAGAATCAGCACCTCCAAGTCTGAGGCCATGGTTCTCAGTCTGAAAAGAGTGGTTTGTTCCCTTCAGGTTGGAGAGTTTCTGCCTCAAGTGGAGGAGTTCAAGTATATTGGGGTCACGAGTGAGGGAAGGATTGAACGGTAAATTGACAGGCGGATCGGTGCAGCTCCTGCAGCAATGCAGTCGATGTACCGGTCCGTCATGGTGAAGAAGGAGCTGTAAGGCGAAGCTCTCGATTTACTGGTCAATCTATGTTCTGACTCTCACCTATGGTCATGAGCTTTGGGTCGTGACCAAAGGGCAAGATCCCGGATACAGGCAGCCGAAATTAGCTTTCTCTGTAGGGTGGCGGGGTGCTCCCTTAGAGATAGGGTGAGGAGCCCGGTCACTCGGGAGGAGCTCAGAGTAGAACCGCTGCTCCTCCACATCGAGGATGAGCCAGCTGAGGTGGCTCGGGCATCTGTTTTGGATGCCTCCTGGGCGCCTTCCTGGGGAGGTGTCACAGGTATGTCCCACCGGGAGGAGGCCCTGTGGAAGAGTTAGGACATGCTGGAGGAACTGTGTCCCTCGGCTGGCCTGGGAAAGCCTCCGGAACGAAGGAGCTGCAGGAAATGTCTGGAGAGAGGGAAATCTGGGCATCTTTGCATAGCCCCTGTGACCCACTCTCAGATAAGCAGAAGAAGATGGATGGATAAATAAAATGTTTTTATCTTACATTTAAGACAGCCATTGACGCAATTTGCCTGTCTTTATCACATTTTTACTCTTTTGAGAGTATGTCAGTGTGAAATAGTGGCGCAGCAGAATAACTTCATGAGAAGTGAAATCTTCTGGTGTCTCTGTTCTTAATGACGTAAATGCTTTTTTACACAAACAGATGAGCCATTACATATACCGAGATTTGAGTTTATAAGGTGAATAAGAAAAACAAAACAATTACTGGTAGTTGCACTGAGTTCAACAATAATGATTGCAGTTCAAAGAGAAAAATTTACTTATTATCTAGCACTGAAACATTTTGAGACTGAAATAAGGATATTGTTTTCAACATGAAAGTGCAGTTAACTAATAAGATATTATAAGAACTAGAATGCCTTACCACCATTTTTTCTAGAATTTTAGGATGATTTTTGATGCCCCTTTCTCCATCAGATTCTTCTTTGTATTCTTCTTTGGTTTCAGTAAGATAATGTAACATTTTGGAATAAACGTACAAATGAGCAGGCCAAAACTGGAGGCCAGAATAGCAAATATCTCTACAGGAACACTGAACTTCCCAGGAGAGCTGACATATGCTGGAATAAAAGTGATCCAGACTGCACAGAATATCAGCATGCTGAAGGTGATCAACTTGGCCTCATTGAAGTTGTCAGGTAGTTTCTGAGCAAGAAAAGCCAGAATA
>NW_018129737.1:0-2721 GCF_001952655.1 Monopterus albus
CACAACATAGATACCCACCCTAAATTATAATCTGGGAGATTAGAAATTATATTTAAGACACACAGTTGGGCACATGTGTAGTTAATAAAAAGAGAGCTGCTAAAAAAAATAAGGGAACAAAATGGAGGGCAGTAAAAAGGTAAAATTTCTAAAAAGATCTTAGGAGCCACCTAGAAACACTTGATCAAGCAAGTCCTGGAGTTTTGTACAAACCATGACCTGGATAACTGAGAATCTCCATAGACACTGTACCTGGTCTTAACCCATTCCCATTTGGCATCTCCAAGTTCATCCTAATTTAGTCAAGGCTAACCTAAACAGGTAAATCTAAAAGAAAGAAGAAGAAACAAAGAGAGAACCTAAAATAATCTGAGGAACGGTGGTAACTTCACTGCTCTTACCAAAAAGTGGTTGGGGTTATACTGTTTAGAAATGCCATACCAGTGGTAGTAGAAGTTGCTCTAACAGGTCTAATAATTATATGTTATATAATAAACAGCATGACTGATCTTCATAATAGATCATACAGACCAGGAGCTTTATTAAATCCTTACATCGGTAATAAAAAAATACGTGCAAACAAAATACAACCAAGTACATCATCACTCTTTAGTAAAGCCAGTCCCAGCCCTGCTGGAGAGTCTGCATGTCGGTCACATTTTGGCATTTCACTTCTTTCCTCTTTGCCAGCCAATGCCTGAATCCACAGTACAGTTTCAAGGTTGTTTTTGTCAGCAACAATCTTCTGATTTTTTGTCAATGCCAGTGTTTCTCTCTACTTGTGTTTCTACTCACAGAACTGAGCTGCATTAAAGCTCACTTTTAACTAGTGCAAGTGCTAATGTTAGCCACACGTAGGCTGTAGCTAATATAGCTGTAACTGTTTCTGTGTCTTTTATTTCACTCACAGCAGATTTTACACACAAGATATAATTACCCTCTCTTGAAATGCAGTGATGCTAACATTAACTCTGCCATAACAACATACGTTGCAATGGCAAACTTTACGGCCATAAACACACGGTTATGACAGCAAGCGTATCATGACTCCGTGGCCATAGAAGATGTCACAAACATGCCATTATAATCATGAAGCCGTCACACTTTCATTACAAGCTACTTAATTAGGTTTAGGAAGACACATTAAACACTGCTCACCTGCTGGAAAGTTCTGTGTTTTATGTATGTGGCAGCGACCCCTACCCACCTTTGAACGCCAGATTTGTGGCTATATATACAAACATTTGTACTACGTCACCTAATCTGTTTTTACTGCAACTGTAAACTGTGATTTTTTTGATAGTGAAGATGTAAACTATGAGGTGTTTCTAATGTTTAGTCCACCCTCACTGATATAACATAACACCTCCTTGTGTAACACATTACACACACACACACACAAACACACACTTGTACTATGAATAACAAAAGGTTACAGTACAGTATATGTCCAGGTAACAATATACTTTCCTATCAGCCAGAACAGATAACAGCAAGGGCTAAAACACAAGGTCAGAGTCAACAAAAACCTAAATGACAGCTATAAAATCACTCTGTGCCTACATACTGTAATACATCCATTCTTCACAGAGGAGGATGGGGCTGAACTGCATACTCATCTGTCACACAGAGAGCTACAGCCAACAGTTGATTTGACTGGGAGTGACAGGAGCTATGTGAAATCTAAACAGGAGTGTGTGCGTGTGTGTTTGTGTGGCAGGTCGAGGCCTTAACTACAAACACACACAGACAGGAGTGATGAAAAGCAGACAACGACACACCACTGAGGCCAACAGCAGCTTAGAGGTGCCTGCTTATACAGCTTGATCGTATACAGAGCTAACTGGACTGTTAAGTTGGATGAGATGCTCTTCCACATCATGTTTTCCATGACTTCTCACTTTCTTAAAAGTAACAAACACATGATGTGTCCTCAAACTTTGGCATTCGAGTTAGTCTACAGAACAGAACCATTGGATTTTCTGTGGAATAATAACTTCAATAAACACTAGATAAAGGCCCTAGAGTCAATAGTTAAGAACCTGACTATGCACTTAATTTAATTCAATTGACTTAGAATTACATCACTCCTTAACAATATCATCAACAGTGTGTACAGATGTCATTTTTACAGATTCCATCTGCATTTTAGTTTTTTCATATGCAGATAAGATATCTAGCCACATTATGTAAAAACATAAATAAATAAAATAAAAACGGCTAGAACAGAAGGAGCACTGAATGAGCGGTGAAGCTGTTTTGGAGGTTCCTGGTGGTCCAGCACCTTGGGGTTTCCAGTAATTTGTCAACCGTCTGTAAAATATATTGAATACGTGAGTGATGCTAGAGCTGAATAATTGAGTGATGTGCCGGTGACATGATGAAACTGAAGGCTGCTATGACCACTTATGCTGAGTCAGTCAATATCCTGACTCCCATGGAGGACAGTGATCAGAAGAGCACATGCAATATACTGATGCACTGTAAACCCAGAGAGGCAACAGAAGAAAATGCTCACAGCTTAGTCTGGTAAAAAAGTTAAATAGAATATTTGATAGAATTGAATTATATCTGTTGTGTGAGACACATGTAAAAGTACTCATATAAATAAGTTTAACCACCTTGAACTGACAGGTGCCCACTTAGGATTTTCAGAAACATTCTAGTTTCCCACATGTAATTAAGATTGGATTTTGGGCTGAGCACTATTTAAATGTTACA
>NW_018129738.1:0-1006 GCF_001952655.1 Monopterus albus
AGAGGTCAGAGACCAACTACAGGACGTTCTGAGGGAGACATCAACAAATGTCTCACTGACACTGACTGAAGTGGATGTTTTACTGTCAACAGCAGAGCCCAAGACCAGATATGGATTCTTAAGATATTCATGTGAAATCACACTGGATCCAAACACAGCAAACACACAACTGTTATTATCTGAGGGAAACAGAAAAGCAGCATTAATGAAAAAACAACAGTCTCATTCTAGTCACCCAGACAGATTCACTGATAAGTGTCAGGTCCTGAGTAGAGAGAGTCTGACTGGACGTTGTTACTGGGAGGTGGAGTGGACAGGGAGAAGAGTTAGTGTAGCAGTCGCATACAAGGATATCAGGAGAAGAGGGGGCTCAAATGAAAATCGATTTGGATACAATGACAAATCTTGGGCATTATATTGTGATCAAGACAGTTATAATTTTTGGTACAACAACATCAAAACGCCCGTCTCAGGTCCTCAAACCTCCAGACTTGGAGTGTACCTGGATCACACAGCAGGTATTCTGTCCTTCTACAGCATCTCTGGAACCATGACTCTCCTCCACAGAGTCCAGACCACATTCACTCAGCCTCTCTATGCTGGACTTCGGTTTTATGGTGCAGTCTTACCTTTTCTTTATGAAAACACTGCTGAGTTCATTAAACTCAAATAGACAAAAGTGACGTCAGATGCAGTTTGTTAAAATCTTTATTTTAAAGCTAAAACTTCTTAGTTTTCCATGTTTGTTGCTTGGAGCCTAAACTGACATCTGTCCAGATGAAAATGTAAACTTCTCTGTGCTCTAAATGTTGGAGGAATATTTGCATTGATGTGTTTGTGTGTTGTTGTGTCTCCTCCAGAGAAATCACCAGACTTTCCTTTATCACTGAGGTTTTGTTCTCACACTTTGTCCATGTGTAAAGAAATCTATAATGACACTGACATGTGTTTGTGTGGCAGACCAGATGTTGTTGTTGTCCACATCTATGGACCAATGAGGTGTGTG
>NW_018129738.1:1335-2715 GCF_001952655.1 Monopterus albus
TTGAGTCATATGAACTTAAGTTTCTTTTCCTATTTTTTATCCCTTACTTATATATATCACTACTGCAGACTTGAAGACTGTTAGAACTGCTTAGTATCTCCTGTTTGTCTGTTAAAGAATGTGTCTGCAGAAAGTCTACGCTTTGAAGTTAACCAAATGTCCAGTATTTAGTTTGTTTATTAGAGTTTGTGTATGCAGGATGTCTGCCCTTTGGAAATGACTAAATGTTTGGTATCTACTGTTCGTTTATTATGGTTTTTATAGACAGGATGTCTGCTCTTTGAAGATGACCAGATGTTCGGGTTTCTGTTAGCTACTGAAACTACAACATTCACACATCATTTGATTTGCATATTTAGTAGCTGACGTGAGCAGAGGCTGACTTGCTCACGCCTATGACCAATAGCGCAAGGATACATGTAAGTCCAACCCGGGGAGGTTCCCGCCCACGAAGATAAATGGAACTACAGACAATGGTTCGGCGCTCTTTGGTTATGGAGTTCCTGCGGAAACTCTGATTCTCTGAGCCCAGCGCTGTATGACTGGACATGCTACCAGACTTTGATTGTTATGAACATTCACTTACGGGGGAGGGAGTGTATAAAGAAATTGGACCCAAATAGCTGACCTTAGTGCAAGCAATATTTATTGGTGCTGTACAGACTATATACAAGTGCAGTGAGATGAAAGGCTAAACAGAATATGGGAATGATTAACCGGGTGTCAATCAGTCGATCAAGGAAGTAATGGATGAGACTGGCCTATCTGCGGACACATGGGTCACTCCTGAGCTGGCCGGTAGAGGTAGGAATTGGCTAAGGAGGCAGAGTAGAAACAGGTGGTGAGCAAATGGAATCTGATGACTGTGTACCGACCTAGCTGTTGGAGGCTGGAAGGGTGGTGAGGAGCAATGGTTCGGAGGTAACTGTCCGTGGAGGTGGTCGAGAGGAGGAAACAGAGTGGGTAGATGAGAGGAGACAAAAACTGGATATACAAATACACAAAGGCGAAGAGAATGGTGCTGGTTGTCAGCCTGAGAGCAACAATGAAATATACTTAATAAGAATAATCTTTGATCTAAAAGATGTTTTCTTTAAGTTCTTCTTTTGTTAAGCAGAAAAAAGACAATTATGTGGCTTACAATTTAAACATAGGTTGAAGAAAGGTTCAAAGAGAAGCAGTCTGTTCCATGTGTTGGTCTTCTCGTTCTCACACTGCAGGTCGTAACTTCTGGTGACAACACCAACATTACCCATAAGAACATGTGACTGAAAGGGGAAGGCCTGGCCTGTAACATTAGTCTTCGTTTGTGAACCAAAGCTGTCGTTGCTAGCTAGCTTTAGCTATAAAAACAGCAGTCACACGTCTGCCTGCAACCGT
>NW_018129739.1:0-2713 GCF_001952655.1 Monopterus albus
CTCTGCATAACGATTCTAACCACTTCCACGCACTTGAAAAATGTGAGGGGGGCCAGTGAATAGTTGAAGGTCAGCCTGTTGTACTGGAAATGTGCATCATGGAAGGAGAAATGCAGGAATTTCCTTGTGTTTGGGGATAATAGGCACATGAAAATAAGCATCTCTCAGATCCATGAAGACACTTATTGTGTGTTATTGTGTGTGCATACCAATCACTGGGACACACACACTCCAGTACTTGCTTTGAGGTGAGCATGAGACGGTCTCTGCACTATGTATTTGTTGAAGAGAAACAGATCAAGAATAGGTCTCATCTCGGCTGACCTTTTTGGAACCAAGAAGTAGCGCGAGTCAAAACCCTATCGCTATCAGCCACGGATGTGCCCTCTCCACCCCTCTTGTTCACCTCTTGTGTGGGAGTAAAGCCACCACTCACGCACAAACGGGTGGAGTGGGGAGACCACAGAGGGACGGAGGCCGCGCTGCTAAGTCATCTGCTGTGATGAGAATTGTTTCAGGGGTAAGATTAATGTTCAGTGCATCCCATGGCACAGTGTGTGCAAGGGAGTACTGTGCAGTGGGGAGAATGTGCATGTGAGAAGACAATGAGCACACAGAGAGAAGGGAGTCATAACTGTCAGAAAAATGCTCTTTATGAATCTGGTGGTGGCCCTGAAAAAGGCCATTGTGTTCAGTGAGAGAGTCCACAGCGGGATGGTGGCAGTGCAGCTGTGTCCTCCATTGTGGAGATGTCTTTTAAAATGAGTATCCAATGTGGGCTTGAGCCCACAACCTCGAGATCAAGAGTCTCATGTTCTACTGACTGAGCAAAAGCTGGTGAAGAATAGTCTGTATAAGATGGGGAAGAAGAGGAAGAAGGGGGGAGAAAATGGGGAAGGGAAAAGAGAGAAATTGTCAGGTATGATGTGCGTTCTATAACAAGGGGTAACCATGAGTTGCTTGCAGTGAAATTGGCACTGGAGGAGTGGCACCATGTGCTGGAGGGAGCAGGGCACCCATTCGTGGTATGGACTGACCACAAGAATCTGGCCTATCTACAATCAGCCCGCAGACTCAACCCGCGACAAGCACGCTGGTCCCTTTTCTTTGAACGATTCAACTTCACCCTGTAAGATTTGAGTCTTATAGACTCTAGTTACTTTATCAGTTTTAGTTACTTCTCATGCCTTTAGTTCCCCTTAGTTACCTTTCATAATTTTATCTTACCTGATTACAGCTGTATTGATTATTGTGCATTACTGAGCCCTGGTTATTTTCTAATACATACTCAGCCTCTGAAACGAGAACTATAACATCTGAGACCAGTCTGAGGTACACCTAGGCAGTACCTTCTTTCACAGTCCGCACTTCCACCTTGCGGACCCTTTTGTCACTGCTCGGAATGACCTTTACAACCAGTCCTGTAGGCCATTCATTCCTTTTGGCTTGAACATTCTTTAACAGAACCACATTTCCCTCTTTGATGTTGGCCCTGCTCTCAGTCCATTTTGTGCAGCTTTGTAAGGCAGACAAATATTCTCCCTTCCACCTTTTCCAAAATGTGTCTGCCAGGTTCTGAACCTGTTTCCACTGTTTTCCAAACAGCTGTCCTGAAGAAAAGTTCCGAGAAGGTGCTGAGACTGCACTCATCTTCTGTGTGAGCAACACAGCTGGGGTGAGTATACCAGGATAGTCCGGGTCAGTCGATATGGAGACAAGAGGCCTGGCATTAATAATCGCCATAACTTCCACCATAAAGGTGCTTAAAACCTCGTGAGTGATGCGTGATGATCCATTTCGTAACAGCATTGCGTCCAGGATGCGCCTGGCTACACCAATAAGGCGTTCCCATGACCCATATGAGATGCGTGAGGGGGGTTGAACACCCAAGAACATTCTTTCTCATGAAGGTATGTTGTTAACACTGTTGTCTGTATCCAAGCTCAGTTCCTTGCAGGCTCCCACAAAACCCCTGGGCCCCGAACAGAAAAGAACCTCCTTAGCGCATTTATAAAAAAGTCTGTCAACATTGCTTCAATCAGCTCAATGTGTACAGCCCTGGTTGACATACACGTGAAGAGTACAGCCCACCGTTTGCTCTGAGCGCAACCACCTCTTGTGCGCCTTGTAACAACTGTCCATGGGCCAAAAATATCCATACCAACAGAGGTGAAAGGTGGTTCTGGAGTGACCCAGGTCGGACATTTTCTGTGTCGTGATCTTGCCTCTCAGCTTTCTGCAGGTGACGCACTTATGAACGAGTGTGGACACGAGGCACTTACCTCCGACTATCCAATATCCAGCGCCACACACAGCTCCTTCAGTGATGTGCCGTCCGTGATCAGCCACTTGTTCATGGACCCATCTCACCAGCAATGTGGCGATGTGACTAGCAGCTGGAATGATCAAAGGATGCTGGATTGAGCACCTGGATTGAGCTTTTTTAGTGTGTCATGTTTCCTGTTCGTCTGTTTTCCTTCTTTAAGATTTTTGAAAGACTCTTTATAAGTTTCTTGCTGGACAGTTTAGATGATGACAGCTTTGGCTTTAGTGAGTTCTTTGCTGGTTGGTATTTCACCAAAACTTCTCCATCCTTTTCGATCACTTGTATTTTGTTTGAAAGGTGCAGCCACATGAATGAGTCTGGCTATCGTTCTGCACAGTGTGTTCCAGCTTGAATGTTTAACAAAGTGTTGGGAACCCAGGTGTGGCT
>NW_018129740.1:0-2712 GCF_001952655.1 Monopterus albus
TTTGACAAACATTGCTTTCAGTGTTAATGACAGCAAGTGACATGTAAGATTGAAAAAACCTAAAGTTTAGATGTCTGCAAAACTACCCAGTTTTAAATGCAGAGATGCATACCATATACCATTTTTATAATAGATTTTTAATAGATATACAGTGCCTTGCGAAAGTATTCGGCCCCCTTGAACTTTGCGACCTTTTGCCACATTTCAGGCTTCAAACATAAAGATATAAAACTGTAATTTTTTGTGAAGAATCAACAACAAGTGGGACACAATCATGAAGTGGAACGAAATTTATTGGATATTTCAAACTTTTTTAACAAATAAAAAACTGAAAAATTGGGCGTGCAAAATTATTCAGCCCCCTTAAGTTAATACTTTGTAGCGCCACCTTTTGCTGCGATTACAGCTGTAAGTCACTTGGGGTATGTCTCTATCAGTTTTGCACATCGAGAGACGGAAATTTTTGCCCATTCCTCCTTGCAAAACAGCTCGAGCTCAGTGAGGTTGGATAGAGAGCGTTTGTGAACAGCAGTTTTCAGTTCTTTCCACAGATTCTCAATTGGATTCAGGTCTGGACTTTGACTTGGCCATTCTAACACCTGGATATGTTTATTTGTGAACCATTCCATTGTAGATTTTGCTTTATGTTTTGGATCATTGTCTTGTTGGAAGACAAATCTCCGTCCCAGTCTCAGGTCTTGTGCAGACTCCATCAGGTTTCCTTCCAGAATGGTCCTGTATTTGGCTCCATCCATCTTCCCATCAATTTTAACCATCTTCCCTGCCCCTGCTGAAGAAAAGCAGGCCCAAACCATGATGCTGCCACCACCATGTTTGACAGTGGGGATGGTGTGTTCAGGGTGATGAGCTGTGTTGCTTTTACGCCAAACATAACGTTTTGCATTGTTGCCAAAAAGTTCGATTTTGGTTTCATCTGACCAGAGCACCTTCTTCCACATGTTTGGTGTGTCTCCCAGGTGGCTTGTGGCAAACTTTAAACGACACTTTTTATGGATATCTTTAAGAAATGGCTTTCTTCTTGCCACTCTTCCATAAAGGCCAGATTTGTGCAGTATACGACTGATTGTTGTCCTATGGACAGAGTCTCCCACCTCAGCTGTAGATCTCTGCAGTTCATCCAGAGTGATCATGGGCCTCTTGGCTGCATCTCTGATCAGTCTTCTCCTTGTATGAGCTGAAAGTTTAGAGGGACGGCCAGGTCTTGGTAGATTTGCAGTGGTCTGATACTCCTTCCATTTCAATATTATCACTTGCACAGTGCTCCTTGGGATGTTTAAAGCTTGGGAAATCTTTTTGTATCCAAATCCGGCTTTAAACTTCTCCACAACAGTATCTCGGACCTGCCTGGTGTGTTCCTTGTTCTTCATGATGCTCTCTGCGCTTTAAACA
Organism: Monopterus albus; assembly: GCF_001952655.1. Classification (NCBI taxonomy): domain Eukaryota; kingdom Metazoa; phylum Chordata; class Actinopteri; order Synbranchiformes; family Synbranchidae; genus Monopterus; species Monopterus albus. The sequence goes on from NW_018129740.1 coordinate 1,411, forward strand.
GACCTCTGAGACTATCACAGTGCAGGTGCATTTATACGGAGACTTGATTACACACAGGTGGATTCTATTTATCATCATTAGTCATTTAGGTCAACATTGGATCATTCAGAGATCCTCACTGAACTTCTGGAGAGAGTTTGCTGCACTGAAAGTAAAGGGGCTGAATAATTTTGCACGCCCAATTTTTCAGTTTTTTATTTGTTAAAAAAGTTTGAAATATCCAATAAATTTCGTTCCACTTCATGATTGTGTCCCACTTGTTGTTGATTCTTCACAAAAAATTACAGTTTTATATCTTTATGTTTGAAGCCTGAAATGTGGCAAAAGGTCGCAAAGTTCAAGGGGGCCGAATACTTTCGCAAGGCACTGTAAATACAATCAAATTTAAATACACTTTACACTGGCAAAATTAAAAACCACATGCTTCCATTTCTGTAATGCTGTGGTTTGGGTTAACCAGGAAAGTAAGATGGGACAGTTATGAAAGATCTGCTAAAATCTGGTGATATAACATGCATTGTTTTGGTGCTTTGTGACAGAAGGTCCAGTTCACCAAATCTGCTTGGCAACAGGCTCCGGTCCTCACACGTGTAGAAGAAAAAGTTTTTTTTATTTCGAGTTTTCTGAATTCTGAAGTGACATTTTGATTCTCTATTGCCACCTCATGATAGATTTGTGTTTTGCACCATTGTAGCTATAGTAGAAGTGGTGGCCCTCACAAAGAAGTCACAGAATGTGGGCCACACAAAGGCATAAAGGTGTGTGTGCGTGTGTGTGCGTGCGCATGATTTTGACAAACAGATAGGGATAGTGGACTGTAACAGACTAGAGCTCATGGCCGTCTCCTGGGGCCATACATATCCAAACCAGAATGGGACAAGTGTAGGAGTGTACATGGTGGGGTGCTGATGGGCCTGGGGATTACGGCAGCCATTAGACATAACAGGGTGTGCGAGGTGGGGGTCAGGGGAGGGCATCAGACAGCAGCTGATGGACCTGCATGCAAGGGGAACATTAACATGTAGGCCTCCTCCTAAGTTATGAATTTGCTTGTCTTAATATTAAACATACAGTATAATAATAATAATCATCTTTATTTGGCAAAGTATGTTACACACACAAGGCATTTGCTTCCGGTACAGAACCAAGGCAGCCATATGCCATCTCAACTGATGGCTCTAACCATAGGGGGCAACTTGGGGGATCAGTGTCTTGCCCAAGGACACTTCAACACGTGGACTGCAGGCACCATGATTCGAACTTCCGGTTGGGAGACGACCAGTGACGTGCGGTCAGGGGAGG
>NW_018129741.1:0-2710 GCF_001952655.1 Monopterus albus
TCAGAGATTATGTTTTTCTTGTGAGTCCTTACAAGACAGACTTGTAGAGTTTATAAAAAGTTTGATTCTTGTTACGGTATCAGTTTTTATATGACTGGACACAGTTGCAACATGTTACTACTGATAAAAATAGATATACAAGTTTTCCACAGTAACCTTGAAGCACCAGCTACAAAGCATTTAAAAAGATACATCATTTGATTTTTTCCAAGCACCTGGTCAATGATGACAGTGAGCAATGTAACAGCCAGCAATGTAATAAGACATAGAAGAGGAGGAAGACAGTGAAAGCTGAAACTGTCTGACCCCTGCTGTTCACATTTGGGTGTAGCAGGGAACATCCTGAAAAATGAGGAGGATTTATGAGTAAAGGCAGAAGGAAAAATTCATACTATAATACCATATTGACAAGTGATAAAGAAGAAAGTGTAATTGAGAAATGTCATAAATATTCATAGTGGTCAACTCACAAGAATGACGTCTTTCTGCGTCTGGGTCTTGAGAATATAAAGCACTGCATCGTGAACAGTGACAAACAGCCTGCTCTTTGGGATTTGCTCCGAGAAGAATCCTGCAGTGTCCAGCTGTTTCACAACACAAGCTAACATTTGACACAAAGACAGAAAAAAAACATGCCTGGTGAGAAGAGACCTTCCAGCTGTTTCACAACAGAAGCTAACATTTGACACATAGACAGAAAAAAACATGCCTGGTGAGAAGAGACCATGAGAAGGAAAGCATTTTGTGATTAGAAAAATATGTTTGACAGGTCTGACAGGGAACAATGTGGGACCACTCAGAGTGAAATGATAATGATTTATTCTGAATTTCAAGAGGAGGACCGCATTTCTTCCTATCGTCTCTCTATATTTATCTCCACTTTCACATCCTCCCTCTATCTTATCCCCCCTCCACTCACCTTGGCAGCCTGATAAATAGATGGCCACATCAAGCTCCCCAAAGTCACTGAAAATCTGTGAGAAAAATCAGAGATCATTGTTTGTTTGTTTTGGTTTCTTTCTTTAAGAACCTGCAGGCTGTACCTAGTCACTTATATACACTTAACACTAATCAGATCATTACATGCTATCAGTATCAACATACACGTACCTTTTTCAAGACGTTCACAGTGTTTATGTCCACAAAGCTGGTTTTTGAAATGTCCAAAATGATGCTATGCGTGCGTGATTCACTTGAACTCTCTTTATCCTCATCACCATGGTATGTTACCGGGGGGAGGTTGTTATCACCAGGGCCTAAATCATGTTGGTAAGCCCAGTTTACCTGACCTGTACCAAGGTCAATTGTAGAAATCCCAGCTTGTTTAAAGTCTGTGAGATTCACTTGATTCTGTCCGCTCAGCTCTGCAGGAAATCCCCCCTCCTCAATCTTTGACTTCTTTAAAGCAAATATGCCACTGAACAGGCGCCTGTTGAGCTGGTTCTGCCAAGAGGTTGAAAAAGTGGTATTAAGTATTAGTGAGTTCTTAGTTCAAATCCATAAATGACTGGTTTTATCTCAGAAGAATTCATATAATTTGTGTTATTAGCACATCATACTTGGTTCTTTGCCAGCTTTTTCGCTTTCTTTATCTCTTTCTCTTCTTTACGCTTCAGTGCTTCATCTCGTTTCCTCTTCGTTGTCAGCAGCTTCTCAAGGTCAAATCCAGTCTGTACAAAAATCCAAGCATTGCATTAAAGAGAGAGAAAAGAAAGTGAGAAAGATAATGAAAGATAAACTGTAATGATAATGCTAAATATAATGAAAGCAATTGTACTGGAGGCATCTGGCAGTCTAAGGCTGCACATAAACACACATCCACATGGATGCACATGCATATACAGCACCTTCTTTTCCAGGGCCTCCGTGAACCTCTGAGCATTTATGTGGTACAGAGTTGCAGATGTACTGAAGATTTTAATTCCAGGAATCTCTTTAGCCTGCAGAGACACATCATGAATTTGACTTCAGAAACTCATACTTTGTGCTGCCCTCCCTTATTGTTTGACCAAATGGAGCTTTGTACTACTTCAGGACTGAAAGTTGATGTAGGTCTATTCACAAACTGCCTGTCTGAAAGCATCAGTTCAAACAACTCTTTCAATTTTTGTGAATAAATATGGCACCAAGTGTCTTTCATTTATCACTAAAGGATTCTTACCTCCTTGTAGGTTTCTATGTCAAGATACAAGGCTGTGTCTGGCACAAGACCCAAGATATAGTAGCGAGGTCTGAAATGTATTAAAATGACAAATTTACAGTAAGACCTGCCTTGCAACTCACTGAAACTTTTGCCAAAATCTCTAATTGTGCTTGCATATAGTATATGCCAATACTTTAAAATTAGTGGTGTGTAATTACAGTTGTGATCTGATGATGTAAACAAACAAGGAAAAGCCAACGGCAGCAGCCAGGCCAATGTCCAGGTTGAGCAGGATGGTACATGCGAATGTCACCAGCCACACCACCTGGAAGACAATATAAACACTGACAGTCAGTGGAATCAACAGTGATGTTAGTTTCCATTAGTTAAATGAGTTAAATGACTCATACAAAGAATGTGGTCATACCATATCAATCTTATTGGTCTTCCACAGTGTATAGACATCAGTCAACTGCATGAACATTAATGTTAAGTTCACAAATACTATTGCAGCTAAGACAACCTGAGGAGAACACACAGCATAACTGGTTATTAAACTGTCTGCCA
>NW_018129742.1:0-2706 GCF_001952655.1 Monopterus albus
TGACATCATGATGGGTTCATCAAGTACGGTCCTTGTGCTTTTTATAGTATATTTTAATTTGTGTCTGAATCCATGCCTTTTTCTACCCCTGGTTTAGAAAATCTGTTAAACTCATTGTTACACTTGAGATACTGCAGCCTAACTCCTGTGAGGCCAACATACTGTAGAGAGAAACTGTGGAGAAACTGAGAAGAGACACATGATCTTTTTCTGTGAAATGAGGTTTTATGTGTTGCTGAGTCTCTGGTGTGAAAAGCACCAAAGTCCAGGCTAAAAAAAGAAATGCTACTCGTATCTTCATTTTATTAATGTTGTGCTCATGTATAGTATGACATATAGTGACACTATTCTGTCTGTTTCCAATGTTCTGAGTATTCCCAGAGGGGAGATAATGGTGATTGGGGCAGACTTCAATGGGCATGTTGGTGAGGGGAACAAAGGTGATGAGGAGGTGATGGGCAGGTTTGATGTTAAGAAAAGGAACCTAGAAGGGCAGATGGTGGTGGGCCTTGCTAAGAGGATGGAAATGGCTGTAGTTAGCACCTATTTCCATAAGAAGGAGGAACACAGAGTTACATTTAAAAGTGGTGGTAGGAATACACAGGTAGACTACATTCTATGTAGACAAGGCAATCTGAGAGAGATTAGTGACTGCAAAGCAGTGGCGGGCCATGCATTTGGTACCTGGGCCTTCAGAGGGGACTTACCCGACTTAATTCACCGCTTAATACCACCACTATCATGTCGCAATTATATAAACCATCAATACTATACAAAAACGCAATATAATTAGCGTGGGATTACAGAGAGAGGCATTTCACATAATGAGGGTGAATACCATTTTTTACTAAAGCAAGAAACCCAGTTAAGACAACTCCAAACCTCTACACTACAACCGCAAGTGTGCCAGGTTCATCATCCGGAGCAGTTCAGAATAAATATTTATCTAATAACATGACAAAAACATACAAAATTTTAATTAAATACATCATACTTGTTCTGGCCACTGAGGGTGAGAATGTAATGTCATCACTCAGCCACTAGACAGCTTCTTTGTTTCCAAGTTTATCCTAGTGTTTATGTTCTTAGAGCAAGAAAAACTGTTTGCCGTGTTAAGAGAATTCATGTCGCTAGAAAGTGAGAAACTCATACTATCTTCAGTTGTATATCATTGAAACAGCATTGTCTGTAAGTACATAAGTTTATACTGCTTAACAATGTGCTTTATGTTTGATTGCAGTAACTGAAGTTAATTGCAGTAGAGCTAATCATATTTTGTTTTCTTATTTTGTAGTTTTATCCTCATACATATCAATTCCTGGCGCACTGTGCACCGAATGAGAAGGAATAAAAAACCATTTAGTGCAATACGTGTGTGAATGGGTTATCTGTCTGGCTAGCAAAGGATTCTTCAGAACCCTCCCAAGCGAGGGCAAAACAGTAAAAAGATGGCTACTCATGATTGCAATCTACGGTGGGTGAGTTCATTCTCAACACTCTCTCCAACAACCAGCTAAAACAATGCTATCTTCAGACAGAGAAGATTCAGAGACTAGGTCTGTGCATTCACGTTCATCGGCCAGATCGTCTAAATGCTCTCAGAAATCATCTGCCTGCCTAAGCACTGTAGAAGCTCGTGCTAAAGCCAAAGCTGCTAGAGCAAGAGCAGCATATGCACAGAAGGAAATAGAAGTTAAAGTGAAGCAAGCGCAGCTCAAAGTGGAGCAGACAAGGCTGGAGGCCACACTAGAGGCGCTCAGACATGAAAGGGAAGCAGGTCCACTTATATTCGAAGCAGCAGTTGATGTGGATTTAGAGCAACTTTCTAATGTTGACGTTCGACACAATCTGCCTGATAATCCTCTGAATAGAATGAAAAAATATGTTCAGGAGCAAATGGTCTACCTAGAGAATAGTCAGCCATTAATTAATGAAGGTGATCCACACTCTGATGTCATGACTGAGTTACCTCTCTGGGGATACAAAAGCTGATGAAAACTCCTTAGCCTACAGAGCAGCACCTCAGGCCATACAGCTGCAACAACTCTCTCACTCCAATGCCTTCATTGGAACAGAAGAGGGAGCTTGTGGAAAACAAAAGATGAATTATTCACCACTCTTTAAACCAGACGATTCACACTCACTATGCAACCTATCCATTATATGGAGAGTGACACTTTTACTACTGATGTTGGAGCCAAACCCAGACCTTTCACATCCACCAGACACTAGTGCAGTAGATTTAGCTAGATTTCTGGCTCAACGTGACCTGTTGACAGTTGGACTGGTGAAATCTGATGACAAACCAGAACACTATCTGTCATGGATATCCATATTTTCTAATGCTATAGAGGAACTGCAACTGAAACCAAGCGAGGAGCTCGACCTCCTTATTAAATGGCTTGGGCCAGACTTCGGGCCGGACTCTGCTGAGCATGTAAAAATGAGGTCAGTTCACATCAAATATCCCGCAGTAGCACTCAGCGTGGCCTGTCAGAGACTGGAGGACTGCTTGAGATAAGGTGAAGCAATAGAGACTGCTCTTTTCCAAAAACTTGAACACTTCCCTAAGATCTCTAACAAAGACACCAGCTTTCAAATCACTGCTGCTACAGCACCACCAAGAGCTGAGAGATTCATTAAGAAACCAATACACACTCCAATTGTGGTACACAAAACTTGGGCGGAACCTTTGACGGACTGCTG
>NW_018129743.1:0-2705 GCF_001952655.1 Monopterus albus
CTACCATTTTGAAGAATTTTCAAATTATTATTGGTAGTTAACAGTATTTCTAGCAGGGACATTGCGTAGCATTCCTGTATTTTCCGTTAAGCCCGAGCGGACCCTACTTAGGGTCCGATAGGGTCTATAGAGTCAGCATTTAATTTGCATGTGTATTAGTTCAGTAGAAAAGTGGGATACATACACACTTGCGTGCAAACCAGATTTATACCTTTATGTTTAATGTCATCGCCATTGGGCAGCACAGTAGCGCAGTGGTTAGCAGTGGTTCCAAGTCCGGATAAACAGAGAGGGTTGTGTCAGGACCCCTAACGGAAACAGCCGAATGTAGAGTAGATGTTTAATGTCAGAGGTCTCATTTGCACTTGTCATGTCAAGTGTCTCACATCTGAGGGGTATTCTTCATACGGTGCTAAACAGATCCTAGGTCAAATGAGCAATCCTGGGTTTTCTAATGCCAGCTAAAATTATCCTGATATTTCGGTTCTTCCATCCCTCCCCGTGTTGTGGATTAGAAAAGATGGATTCATTAATCCAAGGTCGGTGCACATTCTCATGGTCAATGACTAGACCATATTGGTGTGTGTGTGTGTGTGTGTGAGCAGATGGATGCCCCGGTTCTGTACCGGAGACAGTGGTTATCATATACATTGACAGCTGAAACCGTAATAATGGTTTCTGATTGGCTACACAGATGTTTGTGTAGTCTGTCACTGCAACAGAGATGTCTAGATCATCTTCATTCATTAATAACTGTTTAGATGATGAACCTGTGTAGGCTGGAATTCCTGTTAATCCCTGCATTGTAGGTAGGCTAAGTAAAGTACAAGATAATTCAGCAAACTGGTAAAACTGTAATGTAGCCTGTGAATCTGAGTTCTACAAACATTAGCACTAGTTTTTCTTCATAGTTTAGCCTCAACAACCAAATGACTTTAAATCAAGTTTAGTTTTTCTGTGCAACACTGGACAACTTCCCAATCTTGTCCTAAAATTATCATGTAGCACAGTTCAGCAATTGGCTGAAGTAATGTCTGCAATTCGAACATTTATCACTTTTATGTCTTTTTGCCCAAAATGGGTCACTTTCTTCTCGGTAAAACTGTGTGACTGTTCACATCATCATTTGACATTAGTTCATGCAGTTGTTAAAATATGTCAAGCTCTGAACTATTATGAATTCCACATAGATCCAATCGTGTCAGAAAGGACTCCCAACCCTTCACTCCTTGCATGTGACAAATGAATTTTTTTAAGATTCAATATGAATTTACAACAGTAAATTGTTCATAAAAGATATGGGTGAAAATCCTTTCTGAAGCAACTGTAGCTTATATTGAAAAAACAATTGTAATAATAAGGGATCCTTTGTTTTTAAGGCATATAGGAAGATAGGAGACTATGACAACTCACAGAAACAGTTTCAGAGCCGGGTGCACTTTTCAGATACCTCAAAAATGCCACTCTATTTTAAATGCTCCACATCAGTAACCCTTTATTAAAAAAACTGGCTCTTGTGATAAACTTCAGTGCAATGCACACTGACGGTGTGGTGGTCAGAGCCAGCTCCTCTTTGTTTGCCCTTAATACAGTGCCTTGCAAAAGTATTCGGCCCCCTTGAACTTTGCGACCGTTTGCCACATTTCAGGCTTCAAACATAAAGATATAAAACTGTAATTTTTTGTGAAGAATCAACAACAAGTGGGACACAATCATGAAGTGGAACGAAATTTATTGGATATTTCAAACTTTTTTAACAAATAAAAAACTGAAAAATTGGGCGTGCAAAATTATTCAGCCCCTTTACTTTCAGTGCAGCAAACTCTCTCCAGAAGTTCAGTGAGGATCTCTGAATGATCCAATGTTGACCTAAATGACTAATGATGATAAATAGAATCCACCTGTGTGGAATCAAGTCTCCGTATAAATGCACCTGCACTGTGAGAGTCTCAGAGGTCCGTTTAAAGCGCAGAGAGCATCATGAAGAACAAAGAACACACCAGGCAGGTCCGAGATACTGTTGTGGAGAAGTTTAAAGCCAGATTTGGATACAAAAAGATTTCCCAAACTTTAAACATCCCAAGGAGCACTGTGCAAGCAATAATATTGAAATGGAAGGAGTATCAGACCACTGCAAATCTACCAAGACCTGGCCGTCCCTCTAAACTTTCAGCTCATACAAGGAGAAGACTGATCAGAGATGCAGCCAAGAGGCCCATGATCACTCTGGATGAACTGCAGAGATCTACAGCTGAGGTGGGAGACTCTGTCCATAGGACAACAATCAGTCGTATACTGCACAAATCTGGCCTTTATGGAAGAGTGGCAAGAAGAAAGCCATTTCTTAAAGATATCCATAAAAAGTGTCGTTTAAAGTTTGCCACAAGCCACCTGGGAGACACACCAAACATGTGGAAGAAGGTGCTCTGGTCAGATGAAACCAAAATCGAACTTTTTGGCAACAATGCAAAACGTTATGTTTGGCGTAAAAGCAACACAGCTCATCACCCTGAACACACCATCCCCACTGTCAAACATGGTGGTGGCAGCATCATGGTTTGGGCCTGCTTTTCTTGGGTGGGGAGCCCGTCGGGAGGAGCCATGAGCGAGGATACACTCATTTAATGACCGACACGTCCCCCTTTCAACCACTGTATCACAAGAATGGGTAAGTTTTAACATTTTTTCATTTGTATGTATTCAAT
>NW_018129744.1:0-2705 GCF_001952655.1 Monopterus albus
CTCTTGTGTACTGGGTTTATGGCATAGCTCTTCCCCTAATACATTTACCGGTACCTTATTCGAGGTTTTTGTTAAAGATATATGGCGCTAGTTCACCATCTGAAAATTTACCTTGCTGCAGACATTTGCTCCTGTCAGTGTGATGTCTTCAGTTCCTCACTGGGGTCTCATCACATTACCTGTATGGATAAAATAAGATCAGTAACTTTCCTGTTAACTGTGCTACAGGCGCCAACTCGAATTTGCTGAAATAACTAAACTTGCATATCTAAACTAGTGTTTTACACCATGGCACTGTCACGCCCTCCTGTTTGGTTTCATTTTAATTTCTCCACATCAACAGGTACAGTAACCACACCCACCTCTGACCTTAAACCAGCCAAGGCTCTGTTGTCATGTAAGTTTAGTTTGTTCAGGACACTAAACCTTTTTGTTTACTTTTATTCAACAAAATAGTGTTCATCAGGACAGCCTCCCGTGTACACAACTTACATAATCGAAAAACACCTGTAAAAGTAAACAAGAGTATACAACAATGAACAAAAATGCCAGAGGGTATTATTACAACAAAACAAACAGAAAACTAAAATAAATGGATAAAATAAATAAGGAAACAATTACACAAAAATATTAAATTATTTACACATATTAAGTGTTTTAACAGCTTTTAAAAAATGTTATCATTATGGAGATGACATAATGTTTAAATGTACTGTAGATATTTAGCTCAGAAAAGTTGGGGTTTTGTCTGAAATGTTTAATTTATGGATGTAGAATTTGGTCATAATAGTAAGTAAATTAATTTTTAAAAAATCAAAACCAAATTCTTGACAAATGTAGCAAAACCAAACAATAGATCCCAATATAGAGTGAAATAAGTGTAAATGTCTCGAATAAATCATGACAATTTACTCCAGAGTAGTCCATCAATGTATTTTTTAAATCTCAAATAATTATTGGTTGGATAAAACCTATGAATCATTTTAAAAGATATCTCTTTGATTTTGCTGGTCAGAAGAAACCTATGAGGTAGCAGCTAAACTTTATCCCAGTAGATGTCTCTAATGAAACCAGTATGACAAGGCAGAGGGTGTAGTTATAATGTCCTGCTGAAAGAGTTGACCAATTGTCTTATTTTTGACCTTGGTGTGTCCTGAGAAGCGAGTTCTTCCAGAAGTTGTTTCCATTACATCCAACAGTAGAGGACAACCACTACTGTCTTTAAGACCTTTGAGAAGTGGAATAACACCTGAAGGGACAGTGTCACACACAACTGAACATTCCTTTGGAGAAACAGGGAATCTTGTTATTAAACCACTTTTGAAAGAATATAGTCTCATCTTTATACAGAATATGTTTTATATTCCAAATAAAATAAAAAAAATCTGTGGGAAGTAAAGTTATGCTTATTAATTAATGGCCATGGAGGGCAACATTTGTTTATGGAATGATGCAAGTTTATGGTGAATTTTGTCAATATTATACTTACATAATAATAGAACATTAGGACCACCAACTGCAGAGAAGACACGGTGTGGAATAAAGTTCCATAATGAGGCTGCTCATAGGTTGAATCTGTGTTTGGTAGCGATCTAAAGTTCAGGAAGCTTCAGACTTTTAACGATCAGTCTACTTCCTCATGCTGCCTTCAAGTACTATAGAAACGTTTGTTGATGTCATTGAATGAATTATGGGTGATAACTAAACCCCACTAAAGGAATGTCTTAACTTTTTGGGAAATATTCGTTTTGCTTTCTGTCAAATAAGGATGCATTTCGATTTGACGTGTTAATTGTTTACACTGGATCGAGGGATTTGCTCCATTTTAGATCTGGATCACAGAAAACTGAGAATTGTTGCTTATGAGATTGTGAGGAAATAAGCGTTTACGTTGAACAGAGTCATGACAGTCATTTGCATTTCATAAAATGTCAGATCATTATGTAAATGATCAGTGTTAGAAAGAAAAAACACAATTTTATTTCATCTCATTCATTATAGGACTGGAGCTAAGACTACGTCCACACTGCAGGTCTTAATGCTCAGATCGGATTTTTTGCCGAAATCCGATTTTTTTGCGCTGTTGTTCACACTATCATTTAAATGCGACTGCCATCTGTCTCATGTGTGAACGGTATACGGCCCTGAGGTGACCCGCATGCGCAAGGACGTGACGTCAGACGCACGCAGCGTACTGTGTTTGCGGGTGACAAATAAAGCATGTGAAAGGAATGGCTTAACTTTTTGGGAAATATTGTTTTTGCTTTCTGGTAGAGCCAAATAAGAAGGATGCATTTCGATATACAAGATTTAACATGTTAATTGTTTACACTGGATGGAGGGATCTGCTCTATTTTAGATCTGGATCACAGAAAACTGAGAATTGCTGCTTATGAGATTGTGAGGAAACAAGCGTTTACACTGGACAGAGTCATGACAGTCATTTCCATTTCACAAAATGTCAGATCATTATGTAAATTATTTCTTTGTCAATGTTTTCAGCGTTAGATAGAAAAACGGAGTATTAAAAAACACAATTATTTCATCTCATTCATTATAGGACTGGATCTAAGTGGCCGGATCAACTTGTGTCTGATTGGTCAGTGGGCCAACTCAGCTTACCAATCATCATGCCTGTTTACAATAATTACATCCGGGCAGTGTTTGGTGAAATTATCGCTAGATTTAGTGACTATTATTCAAAA
>NW_018129745.1:0-2702 GCF_001952655.1 Monopterus albus
CTGTTAGGGGTCACCACACTGACGATTTGCATGTCGATAGTTGACATATGTTTTACACCAGATGCCACTTCCTGACAAAACTCTGATTCGAACCCGGGCCACAGCGGCGAGAGCGCTGCACCTCTAACCACTACTTTATCAGGGAACTCCTTATCTCTGGTGATATAAAACTGGCAAATTAAAAAGGGCTGTGATTGATTATGTCCAGCAATGCCTGTGTATTATATGTTAGCAGTGCATGACATCTGTGCACTGCACAAAAAGCAAAAAACACACACACAAAAAAGCCAGCATTTAAGAGTGGAGCAAGCAAACACGTCAGCCCCAGTGGGCACCATGTTCTGCCATGGTGCTGTGGAGGATAGCCAGTACATGGACATCAACATGTACAGATGACCACTGTATGACATGACATATCAGCACAATAACACTTTCACCTGACTTGAAATGAGATTCTTTATGTACATAGTTTTCCAAGGTCCATGTGCTTAAGCTACATAGTCTTTTAGCCAGGCAGGCTGCTGTGTAGTGTGTTTAGGCCTAGGAGATTCTGGTAATTCAGGAGTGTCACTTTGTACTCTGTAGCATGCACAGTGTCTGTAAATGCAGCCTGGTGAGATGCAGTCCATGTTTTGTAGTCACTTAGCACATGGGTTCCAGGACCAACTTCCTTCTGCACTGTGACAGGTTCACTCTAGTAGACAGTGGTTAGTGCCTGGTGGTCTGTTCTCAGTGTGATGAGATAATGTAAGAGATGCAGAAGCTTCTGTTATTTCAATGTTATCCCTGTGAACCTGGAACAACACAGCTCGCCGCCCATAGTCGGAAACATCAGTGGAGATGAGAGTTGGCAAGGCAGGGTCAAAAGTGCCCGGGCAGGGTTGGTAACAATCTTCTTTTTCACATGCTCGATACTGTCTCAAGCTGCAGGTATCCAGCAGCATGGATGGCCAAACTTTCTGAGGCAGGCTCACATTGGTTTCACTTCAGTAGCATAATCAGGGAGGAACTCTGAGTGCCATGACAACATGCCCAGTGTTAGGTATTTTTAGTCAGATAGACATTGGTTAGACACTTTATGTATTAGAAATGTTTAGTGTAGACAGGATGTCTAGCTCAAGCTGTTAAATGCTTAGTCATTCCCATAAGGGTACTCCAGGTTGTTCAGGTTCAAGGATAACTAGACAGAAAGTTGATTACTGTTAGGAGAAAGAAGGTTTATTGTTATTGTTATGACGTGTTTAACCATAATCATAGTCATAATATTTTCTTATGCTTAATGTCATGTCAGAATGTCTTAGATACACACCACACAATCAATGGACATTCACACATAGATTTTCTTCATGTTTTGACTACTGCTATGGCCAGCTGCAACGCTGGCACCAGGAGACGTCACGGTTTGGCATCTCTGAGTAGTGTGGGGCTAGCCCAAAGTGATATAATGTATAGGCCTGTTATGGTTCAGGGCTTTTCATCTTTCAGCTGCCTGCGTGCATGTTGGAGGTGCAATAACTCCTGAGCGTGTAATGTTAATTTTTACCTGTGTTCATTGAATAAATCAGCACTGTTTTGAAGTTACTCGGACTGCTTCGTCTTTCAGAGTTAACAGTGAAAAGAACTGGGTCCAACACCAGGAAGGAGCAAAGCATCGCTCCATCAGAAAGAGCAGGGGCATTTGTGATGGCTTTAAGGTGTGCTTCATCAGGGAGAATGCCTTCAGCGGACATGATGTGTCCAAGAAAAGAAATACTAGGTTGGCAGAAATGGTACTTCTCGTGGTTCAGTTCCAACCCAGCAGCTTCCAGAGGATCCAACATGGCCTATGGTGTCATCTGCAGCAACATCAGATCCATAAATTATGGTGTCGTCAAGGCAGTTTTGGACTCGTGGCAGACCAGCCAGAAGGAGTGACATCATCTTTTGAAAGGCAGCTGGTGCAAAAGGTAGATCATAAGACAGCCCATAAGGCATTTGGCAGAATCTAACCACAAATAATGTTACAAACAGCTAAACATTCATAGACAAGCACCTGAGTTCAGGGACATGAGCCTTGAATACGTCACTATCTTGGTTGTGCTTTTAGTGCAGTGTTGCTGAAGTGGTGCTTCTAAACAGACTAAGGCAAGACTGAGACTGATCCACCTGAATCAACTCCACTGGAATTGTTTGCAGGTCTGAAGCAGAAATATCCACCACACATTATCTGAAGCAGTTATTGCACGGGGATGGGACGATTACATTTTTTTCTTCATATAATTCGATGCATAGGTTGTGCACAATTTGATTCAACAGAGCTCCAGATTAACATTTCATACAGGTGGCTGTGATGCCGCCAAGTCTCTCAAATGGTGGCACCACCAAAATAATCGGATTACATGTGCTGTACGTTTTTCCAGCTATATGTGATAATAATATTAATTCCACATCAACAAAAACATTGATAACATTTTACAATGTAGAATGAGAAGGAGGAGGGACAATGGTCTCAACGAAAGCATGTCAGAGGAGTGATGAATGATCTACTAAAGTTACATCAGAGCCAGATTAGGTCAGAGAGCTGCCAGAGCTCAGCAGTTTGTCCTCTCCTTCTCTCTATGATGATGCAGGAAGTTGAACTCTGCTTTCCACAACTCAACACCTCCTGTATGAAGCCGAAGCGTCGTCTCTCTGACACTGTATTTATTTACATTGTACTGTCG
>NW_018129746.1:0-712 GCF_001952655.1 Monopterus albus
GGGGTTGTGGATGAGTTGGTGGCAGGATCATGACAATTTTTTATAAATATTAAGATCAAGTCCAAATCTTTGATAATTTTTGGTAATTATCTGGATTTTTTTGGGCTTTATTTATTAGGTAAACTGTTAAGTTGTGTTCTGCGTATCATAATTCATTTTTCATAAAAGGTCTAAATGCTATTACAATGCCTGTTCCAAAAATGAAAGCCAGAAAAAATGTTAAAAATAAACAAATGCCCATACAACATGCAAAATTCACCTTTTCTAATGTGGAATTTCCAAAAAAACTCACGTGACATCATCACATATAAAAGGCTGTTTAATGTACATGTGCCTGCATGTGAATTTAGAACATCTGCATCTGATATTATGTTATTATATTAAAGCAACAAAAGTTCAACCATGTATTTATTGATTAATGAAAGCCACTCTTACATTTCTTTGTGTGGCAGGATGAACGCTGCAGTCATCAAGGGTTATGAGGACGACGTAGGGAACAAAACATCAGTGTACGTCCACACAGCCCACTCAATCGTTGGATCACCGTATTTCTTTAGCGAGTATGGATACAAATCTGTTCCTGTTGATGAGGTACTGGAACTCAAACTGGTGTAATAATGTGCTGGTTTATACCCCTCACACAAATACACTCATCTGATCTTCTCTTACTTTTGGCAGGGTATAAAATTTGTGATGATTCCTGAGGGGATGA
>NW_018129746.1:1774-2701 GCF_001952655.1 Monopterus albus
GGTGGAGAGTTTCTCTGTCACTGCTATCCAGAGGGAATGAACTGGTTGGCAGGTCCAAGTAGCATGAACATAATTGTCAGTGTAACCTAGAGTGCATTGTGAACAGATGTCTGTGTCAGTGAAACCCATTTTGAACATTTTACTTTCTGTAATATGGGTCCTATAAATGGTCCTGTATTGTATAAGTTGTAAGTTTATGTTGCTGGTCATAGAAAAGATGTTATTGCAAATTTCTGTCCAGAAGTTGGGGTTGAGGGGGAGAGTTAAATCATTTTCCCATTTGAGTTTTGGTATTGTTATTGTTGAGTCTGTATTTGATATGAGTTTATATAGCTTGGATATTATTTTCTTGGAATCTGTAATTTTCATAATTTCTTCAATTAATTGGGAAGGTTGTAGTGGGTTACTGGTTACACTAATCTTTGACTGAATTATGGATTTGAGCTTATTGTACTTGGGGAACTGTTCTCTCTGAACTCCGTACCTCTGGATCAGTGTATTAAATGATATGAAATGGTTATTTTCAAATAGGTGATGTAAGTGAGTGATTCCTTTGTGTTGCCATGTTGGGAAATAGATAGGGTTATTATGTAGTTGAAAATCAGGGTTGTGCCAAATTGGAGTGTATCTACATGGTGCAAGTGATGATTTAGTGATTTTGTTTACTTTCCACCAGGCTGTCAGAGTTGAGAGGAGTGTGATGTTCTTACAGTAATTCATTTTCTTAGGAGAGTTTGGTAGAAAAGGGAGGTCTGCAACTGAGTTGTTTAAATTTTATTTACAATAATTTTGCTCTAATTCTATCCATGCACGGTTGTAACTGTCCTTCTGAATCCATTTGACTAAATACTGTAGCTGATTTGCCAAGTAGTAATATTGGAAGTTTAGTGCTTCTAGGCGACCTAGTGATTTCTTCTTTTGGAGTGT
>NW_018129747.1:0-2699 GCF_001952655.1 Monopterus albus
CAGTCAAATCAAACAGGTACTGTGCTCTCCGGTGCCCTGATGAGCTGATCCTTCACCACCCCAGAGTGCTTCACTGGACAGGTGCTTGTAGGTTAGACCCTGTCAGGTGAAACAGCGAATCCCAGTACAGGAGCATTACTGGACATACACTAAACTCAGGCCCTGTATTTCTCTGCACATCCTCTGGTCACAGTGCAGCAGCATTAGGTAAAGTATATCCACAAACTGCATGCAGTTGAAAAATTCTGCTTTAAAATGGCATCATCGGATGTCAGGCAAGCTCACATGAACGAGCAACAGCCTGGAGATTATGACCATTCAAGGAAATCCTTAAACAATCACGTAATACTTTATATTGTTAGAAAAAAATCTTGTGAAAGAAAGTTTGCGAGATGTGTATAAACCAGGCTGCTTCTGCACAGAAGTATTAGACCATACATACACCTCATTTTTTCAGCTTTAGGTCATGTCTGAGATGATAATTCACCGTTGTAACATTATCAAAAAACATGAAAAAGCATGCAATGTGCTCTTTGGAATATCTGGAATATACACTGAACAAAATTATAAAAGGCAACACTTTTGTGTTTGCCCCCATTTTTCATGAGCTGAACTCAAAGATCTGTGACTTGTTCTATCTACACAAAAGGCCTGTTTCTCTCAAATATTGTTCACAAATCTGTCTAAATCTGTGTTAGTGAGCACTTCTCCTTTGCCAAGATAATCCATCCACCTCACAGGTGTGGCATATCAAGATGCTGATTAGACAGCATGATTATTGCACAGGTATGCCTTAGGCTGGCCACAATAAAGGGCCACTCTATTTGGTGTTTTTAGCTTCCAGGAATTGTGTACTGTGAAGTCCCAGACTTCTCTCGAGTCCAGATAGTGGAAAGAATTTCAGTCACACACCCAATATCAAAGTGCACTATTACCTTTATTGCAGATATATCTGGAGATCATACAGCAAGCAGCAGAGCAGATGATCTGAAGTGAAGTTAACAAGATTGCGTGTTATATTCTATTCCCCCCTCCCCTACACATTCCTTCATCATGCAGCTGGAATTTAATAATTTACTTTTTCCAAAGATAACTCCCCTGGATCAGAGCCGTACCAAGCGCAACTCCTTAGAACAAAGTGCATCTTATGATTAAGTGAACACACAATGTGAAGGCTATACATGAAGACCATTCCTGTAAATACATCTGTATCTGAAAACAATGTCATGGAGAAAATAGTGCTGATGCCTCAGTTATACGTATGTTAACCCAAACAACTCAATATTCCACAGTACAGATCCTTGCAACATGGGGCCGTGCATTATCATGCTGCAACATGAGGTGATGGTCGTGGATGAATGGCACAACAATGGGCATCAGGATCTCGTCACCTGTGCTCGTTTTCCATAACCTACGCCTGCCCCTGCCATAACCCCACCACCACCATGGGCCACTCAATCAACAACACTGACATCAACAAACCGCTCACCCACACAAAGCCATGCATGCTGTCGGCCATCTGCCCTGTACAGTGAAAACCGGGATTCATCTGTGAAGAAAACACCTCTGCAAAGTACCAGATGCCATCGCATGTGAGCATTTGCCCACTCAAGTCGGTTACGACGACGAACTGCAGTCAGATTGAGACCCCGATGAGGACGATGAACATGCAGATGAGTTTCCCTGAGATGGTTTCTGACAGTTTGTGCAGAAATTCTTTGATTATGCAAACCGATTGTCGCATCAGCTGTCCAGGTGGTTGGTCTCAGACAATTTTGGAGGTGAAGGATGTGGAGGTCCTGGGCTGGTGTGGTTACACATGGTGTGTGATAAAACTGCCCATTTTAGATTGGCCTTTTATTGTGGCCAGCCTAAGGCACACCTGTGCAATAATCATGCTGTCTAATCAGCATAAGGATAAGGATAATCACCTTGATTGGCCAAGTATGTTACACACAGGGAATTTGTTTCCAGTACAGAACCGAGGCAGCCATCTGCGGCGCCAACTCAACCGATGGCTCTAACCATTGGAGGCAACGGGGGAGTTCAGTGTCTTGCCCAAGGACACTTCAACACGTGGACTGCAGGCACCAAGATTTGAACCTCCAAACCTCTGGATCGGAGACAACTGCTCTACCCACTGCACTGTTGCCTCCGCCGCATCTTGATATGCCACACCTGTGAGGTAGATGGATTATCTCGGCAAAGGAGAAGTGCTCACTAACATATTTAGACAGATTTGTGAACAATATTCGGGATAAATAGGCCTTTTGTGTACATAGAACCAGTCATAAATCTTTGAGTTCAGCTCATGAAAAATGGGGGCAAACAGAAAAGTTTTGCGTTTATAATTTTGATCAGTGTATATTGGAATGTCTGACTTGGAATATCTGGCAGTAAAGTGCAGACTTTTTAAAACTGTGAGAGATTTGCTCAATCCTGATTGTAGCTGCCTACGGTATATACCACCGTGAGCTAATGCTAAATTAGCGCTGGAGGAGCTGTAGTGCCTGATCAGCAAGCAGATGAATGCAAACAGAGAAGCGGCTGTGATTGTGGCTGGAGACTTTAACTGTGTGTGGAACTTAAAGCAGTGTTTCCCAAATTCTACAGATTCATCAATTTTCCAACCAGGGACAGTAATATTTATTGCAACATCCCGGGAGCATAATAGGCCATAGCAGATCCACACCTGGGCA
>NW_018129748.1:0-1209 GCF_001952655.1 Monopterus albus
CTAATCTAATTTCACATTATAAATATTTGGCTCATTCTTGATGTGAAAACTTTGATCAGTGCTCAAGTAAAGGACTCAAATGTTCAAAGTAAACATTTAAAGTGACCATAACCATCCATCCATCCATTTTCTAAACCGCTTAGTCCCAAACGGGGTCAAGGGGGGCCGCAGCCAATCCCAGCCAGCTGTGGGTGACCATAACCATTTTTTCTAAAACTGATTAGCCAAAATTAACTGCATCAGCTAATACAAACCAATTTTTAAAATAATTGTGAACAATTTGATTCTCATATTGTCTCACAAAGGCCGTAACTGGCGCTGTAGTCACTAGAGTCCCTGCATCAGCCAAAACAAACCAACCTCTTACACCAGAGAGAAAAAGGGTTTCGGAGAGTGATGTATATGAAGATGATGAAGAGTATGATGGATAGTTAGAGAGGAGGGAGTTCAGTATCCAAGAGAGAGACTGAAAGATAGCAGCGCAGGAGGAGGGGGAATGTTGAGAGAGATAAATCAGCTGTATGACACAGAACTTTGCTCAGAAAGCTGAGAGTGTTCAGCAACTTCCCTTCTCCTCCTCTCTCTCTGATTATGGAGGAAGCTGAACTCTGCTTTCCACAACTCAACACATCTTGCAAAAAGCACATACGTCCTCACATGGAGACAATGCTTATGTACATTGTGCTGTCCTCTGTCTCTCTGCTGACTGTGTCTCTCAACCTGCTGGTCATCATCTCCATCTCCCACTTCAGGCAGAGATAAATGTCTTAGCACTGATCATATGTTGTTGTAGTGAGATTGATTGACATCAGTGACCTCTGAGCATTACATCCTGGTGGTTGATAACTGATTACTGCTTTCATAAAACAACCATTTCCATTGGTAATAATGCTGTTTCTCTACACAGTATTGACAGTGATGATATTCTCTCACTCCAGGCAGCTCCACACCCCCACCAACCTCCTCCTTCTCTCTCTGGCTGTTGCTGACTTCCTCGTCGGCCTCCTTGTGATGCCATTTCAAATCCTCTTAACAGAACCCTGCTGGTTCCTGGGTGACCTGGTGTGTGTTCTGTTTTATTTGTTACCTTGTATCACACTCTTGGCCTCTATATTAAACATGGTTCTCATATCAGTCGACCGTTATGTGGCTATCTGTGACCCTCTGCGCTACCCCACCAAAATCACTCAAAAGAGAGTTCAAATCTTT
>NW_018129748.1:1612-2692 GCF_001952655.1 Monopterus albus
TGACATCATGATTGGTTCTTCAAGTACGGTCTTTGTGCTTTTTCTGTCATAGTTTAACTCGTGTCTAAACCCTGTGATCTATGCCTTTTTCTACCCCTGGTTTAGAAAATCAGTTAAACTCATTGTTACACTTGAGATACTGCAGCCTAACTCCTGTGAGGCCAATGTACTGTAGAGAGAAACTGTGGAGAGACTGAGAAGAGACACATGACCTTTTTTATGAAGGGCCAAATGTGTTTTTATGACATGCTAATGCACTCAAGTTACACAGATTCATTGTGGTTAAAAATCTAAAAGTTGTTATTCTTATCCATCCATCTATTAATGTTGTACTTATATAAAGTACAATGTACAGTGAACTGTCTGTTCACTAGTTATACTGTACATCCTGTAATCTTTGCAGAAGGGTCTCTCATTGCCATAGAAATTTTTTGAATGTACAAAATTTAAAATGTTTTTTTAAACTGTCATAAGTGCAATGAAAGGAAACCTTTCCTTTCAGTGTGTTCATTTTAAATAAATTTTCCAATATAAATAAAGGCAAGATTAGCCATAATTAACTTTTAATTTGTCATATTTTCTGATATTTGTCATTTATTGCCAACAAAAACACTAACTCAATTGGACATAGTCACATGATGTCTTTATTATGGTTTATATAAATGCTGACCCAGCTTACCAAAAGAACAGAATTATTAGATCTAACATGAATGTCCTTTTTTTCCTTTCCATAATGATAAATTATAGAAAATAAATAAAAAGCAGTAAGGTATTGCATATTGTGTATATTCAGCAGTTTGTACTATGTTACAGTACAAAAATACAAAACAGCATAATTTTTAAATATTTTGTAAATATATATATATTTTGCATGGATGCAATCCTTTTTCCAGAGAAGTTGAGTTGATTGATGTTCCTATCTTCACCTATGGCCATGAATTTTCGATCATGACCGAAAGAATGAGATTGCGGATACAAGTGGCAGAAATGAGTTTCCTCTGGAGAGTGGCTGGGTACACCCTTAGGGATAGCGTGTGGAGGTCCTCCCCTGGTGAGGTATTCTGGGCATGTCCCTCTGGG
>NW_018129749.1:0-2692 GCF_001952655.1 Monopterus albus
CTGACCAGTTTGCCCAGTAGGCAAACTCCAAGGGGTCTAGCAGGGGACTATGGTGTCCTTCAAGTGGGCCAACAACAATCTTTCAAAGGACTTCATAACTACCGATGTCAGGGCGACAGGTCTGTAGTCATTCAGTCCGCTGATGGAGGGTTTCTCAGAGGACTGGGATGATGGTAAAGCGTTTGAAGCAGGCGGAGGCTTCACACAGCTCCAGTGATCTGTTGAATATCTGTGTGAACTCCCCTTGGCCTTCTTGATGTCCCTTTTCAGAGCATTTCTGGCCTGTTTATACTGGTCTCTGTCCCTGCCCCTTGAAGGCATCCTCCTTGATGTGGTGAAGCTACTGTATCTGACCTTAGCTGTGAACCAGGGCTTGTTGTTATTTTATGTCCGGAAGGTCTTAGCAGGTATACGCCTGTCCTTGCAAAAAATCTGAGGTGGGGAGGGTGAGGGGGGAGTGTTGATTGTCAAACCTGCAGTAGAACACATTCAGGTTGTCTGCTAGTTGATGGTCCTTTACTGCAGGGGGGGGATGGCTTCCTATAGCCAGTGATGCTTTTCAGGCTTCACACATATGAGGAGTCACTGGCTGAAAACTGGTTCCTCAGCTTTTCAGAGTATCTCCTCTTTGCTGCTCTGATCTCCCTTGTCAAAGTGTTCCTGGCCCGGCTGTACAGAGTCCTGTCCCCACTTCCATAGGCTCCCTCTTTGGCACGATGAAGCTGCTTGAGTCTTACTGTGAACTAGGACTTGTTGTTGTTGTATGTACAGAAGGACTTTTTGGGAACACACACATCCTGACAAAAGCTGATATAAGATGTGACAGTGTCACTGAGTTCATCCAGTGAGCTTCATCCATGCAGCCTCAAATACACTCCAGTCTGTGCAGTCGAAGCAGCCCTGTAGCCTCTGACTTATCCTCTTCAGTCCAGCTCTTCACTGTTTTGGCCAAAGGCTTCACAGCTTTAAGTTTCTACCTGTAGGTTGGAATAAGATGGACCATACAGTGATCAGACAGTCCGAGGGCTGTGTGGGGGACAGAGTGATAGGCGTCTTTTATTACTGTGTAACAGTGGTCCAGTGTGATTTTGCCCCTGGTGGGACAGGTGACATGCTGTCTGTATTTGGGCAGTTCGTGTGAGAGATTTGTCCTGTTAAAGTGCCCTAGAACAATGAGTGGAAAGTCGGGATGTTCTAGCTCCATGCTAGTTATCTGTTCTGCCAGGAGCTGTAGTGCACTAGCCTGGGCCTGTGGTTTTAAAGAGACATCCACCAGGATGAAGCTCAAAAATTCTCGAGGAAAATAGAAGGGTTTGCAGTTGAAAAAAAGAGTCTCTAAGTCTGTGTTACATGTCCTCAGTAGCACTGTGACATCTTGTGCACCAACCTTCATTTATGTAGAGACAGATTCCACCTCCTCTGGTTTTCCCGGACAGCTCCGTTACGCAATCCGCTCTGTACACCTGGAAGCCTGGTACTTGGATTGGATTGTCCATGATGGCGTGACTGAGCCAAGTTTCTGTGAAGCATAAAGCAGCAGAGTGTGCAAAGTCAGAGTTAGTCCTGTTGACGAGAAGAATTTCATTTGTCTTGTTGACCAGGTAGCGGGGATTTGCTAGGTGGATAGATGGGAGTGGAGTCCGGGTCCCTCTCTGGCATAGCCTCATCAAGGTGCCCACTCGCTTGCCACACCGGCGTTTTTTCCAGTGTCCCGTATATGGCAGCAGTGTCTCCGATCAGAATGTCCATACAGTATTCTTCATTCACAAAAATCAGAGAAAGGTAGTTTGGTGTGAGTTGTCTGATATTTAACAGTTCTTCACTGGTAAAAGTAATCCGGGATGGGTTGCAAAAGACCGAGAAAACAAAGAGAAACAACAAACACAAGACAGCGCGAGTAAACAAGGCCCGTTTTCATTTTTTGATAATGCTTATGCTTCAGGCTGACTTGGGTGACCCTGGGCCTTAGCTAGGCACTTCTCATAAATCCAAATAGAAACTCCAAACTGAGAATAGAAAGTCACTTTCAGCTTTTCCCGTCACACTGACGACTTCCATGTTGACATTTGCCATGTGTTTTACGCCGGATGGCCTTCCTGACGCAACCCTGACTCAAACCCAGGCCACAGCGGCGAGAGCGCTGCACCTTAACCACCAGCCTACCAGGGACAGCTAGAGAAGAGAATATTAAAACCAAAAAGCAAAACCAAAAAACCATCTTCCTAATAACGAGAGGATAGTTCGTGAATGGGCACAACTCCTGCTGCCAGTGTTGTGTTGCAAGTTAACAACAAACCATGACAGCACTAATTAATTTGAAATAATTAGAATTTCTCCTCAATAGGTAAAGAATGGTATATGCACTAATGAAAAGAGATCTGAAACACTCCAAACAAAGCAGGTAACTGAGAAACCCCATATTTTGTCTGGCATAATGCAGACATAGTAAGTTCTCCAGCCTTACAACAATTCTCTCTAATGTTACAGAAACCAGGAATTAACAAACATGCAATGCATGGTTTTTTAAAACGCACCATTAAGTCTCACCGAGTAGTAGCAATATCACTCCTTTTCAAGTAGCTCCAAGGTTGATGAATCCAACTGGTGTTCATTGCATCTTTCCCCACACACATTCCCAAACTAATGAAATTAATTCCATTAATTAACAGGTAGCATAGCGCCGGCAGTAACA
>NW_018129750.1:0-2692 GCF_001952655.1 Monopterus albus
GCAGTTGCTGTTTGCTACATACCACTGGATGTACTGCCAGCTGTCAATGCACTGATTTGATACTCTGCCAAATACTGGCGCTGTTTTTACAGCTACAGTACATGCAATCTTTAAGATAAGGTTATGATATGTGAAAGGAGGTGCATATCAGTTTGGGAGTCTGATGTGATGACTGATGTTGTCTATGTTTCTGATACAAAGTGTGTTAAATATTAATATTTCAAAGCTGGATACACAAAACAGTTGGCTTATTCAGCTTGTTTTGTTTGGAGATCTCTTTGAAAGTTGATTAAATATAACTAGCAGCCCAATATAAAATATGAGTAACTCTCAGCCACTTAAATTTTTTTCAAAGTAGCCCTCCAAGTAAAAAAGGATGGAGACCCTTGTCTAGGGAGAGGTTTCCATTAAGAGAGAGTGTATGAATGTGTCAGTCCTGTCTTTTCATGTTAATGTAGGTGTGCGTTTGTGTGCGTGTGTGGGTGTGTTCTTACTCAGTTCCAGGGAAGAAGTATAGGAAATCCGTCTGTGTCGTCCGCCAGACGAAGCGAATGCAGGTGGTAGAGTGGAAAGATACCAGACCATTGACGATGGTGTTGACCTCTGCTTGAGCTACAGAGACAAAGAACAGATGCTGAGAAGTGTTTTCCCTGAACAGGTGACATACGCTTCCTATAGGCACAACTCACATTTTCCTTAGGAATCAGTTTTCCCAATAATTCCTCATCTGTTCTGAATCTCAACTGGTAAACACAAAGCTCAGTAAGAAAGTGTCTTCATTTCCGTACGTTTTTTTAAATCAAATTTTAAATAAGGAGAAAGTTATTCCGATACTTTTCTTTAATTAGTAGACATAAATATTGTTTTCCAAAACAGTGTAGTGAACTGTAGTAAACAAAACTACTTGTCAACAGATTTTCAAGTGAGACAAATAAAACCAACAAAGGCTAAAAGACTTTGTATTATTTGTTTGTTTGTTCAGGTGAATCCAACTACAAACAACAGTTGCAGCATGTTAAGACAGAATTTATACCAACTACTGAAAGAGTTTAGTTTGTATATGATCATCTTAAATGTTTGTAGTTCTCAGTGCAACCAAACAAAGATGACATCGAAGGTTAAGTTAATGTGACTTACTGTAGTCAGCGGAGATGGCAACAGGCACAATGACATAGGATCCACTTTTAGGCCACTTGCAGCCAGTGGCTGTGCAGGGGACGGCGTTCTTGTTGGTATTTGGCTTGATGTCACCATGTACCAGATGTGCTGCAAAACAACAAAGAGAAATTTTAATGAATATTCAAAGCAGGAATCTACATGATCTATAGACATGCCTGTTTTTATATGAAACCCAACGAGCTAACATTTTTTTATATTATCAAATGTGTTTTTCTGATTACAATTTTTTATTTAGTTAAACAAACAAACATATGTTGGTAAGATGAATGTAATTACACATTTATGCTCACTTACATGAGTTAACATTGGTACGTTCAATCATTTTAGATGAGCTCATAGTGCTGTCTGGAGGCAAAGAGAGAAAACAGAAACTACAAACCAGGAGCTGAAAGTGAATTTGTAAATGATCCACATGTTAAATGTACACTGAGAAGAACACACAAAACTTTTTTTTTTTACTTTGAACTGAATGCGCTCCGTCGATCATGAAATCTAATGAGTCTGCACACTCCTGCAACACAATGACATGCAGCGACACATATCAAGACTGTTTTATTCTTCAAGTTCATATTATGTTAACATTTTGAAGCTCCATGGTTTTCACCAGGAGAGCAGGTGGTGTTTGACATCAATGTCTGTGTGTCGAAAGATTCAAACTTACCGAAGGAATGAACGTCAGTGAGAGGAGGGCGAGAAGGAAAACCGGGATCATCATGGTGGTCCTCTACAGTTAAACTTCAAATCTGAAAATGCAGTAGAAATCTGACCAGTGTTTGGTCATTAAAGATTAAGTCTGGCAAATGTAGTAAATACTAAATCAGTAAGGTGAGAATAGAGAGAAAAAGAAGGCGATTAGAGCAAGTTACCTGTTGTAGCAGGCGTCTGATGCTGGATGCTGCAGGTGCTCAGCTCCTCTCTCTTTATAAGCCTCTCACACTGGGTGTGGCTCAGGTTTTACCAGTAAACATCAAGGTCATCAGTGTCGTACTGTTTATGCTCTTGCAACTCACAATAACTTTACAGATAACACAAAAAAGTGAAACTCTCCAGAGGTGGAGGAAGTATTCCGATCATTTACTTACAATAAGTAAAAGTTGATGCAAATTATTCAAACAATCCATCAATCAAACTTAACTTGTAAAACACCTTTCGTACGCTCAGCTCAAAGTGCTGTTAGACGATTGACAAGCTGACAGTAGGACAGAACTAAAGTGAACAGATAGAACAGTTTCACGTAACAATAAACTAAAATAAAATGTAAGTAAAGGTCAAATGAAAACAACAAAATAAAGTGAATTAAAACTTGAGAAATCAGATGAAAAATAAGAAATAAAACGTGGGAAGAAAACATTTTATAATATGGATACACTCACAGGTGTATGAATACTGGTTTTCCTGATTCAAAAATAGGTCTATTGAGTTTACAGGCTAAAATAATTGACATGATATCAGTGAAAGAATAGCTGGGAGAATGGGACTTCTGAAACCCACACACCATCCCTATCTAACAAAA
>NW_018129751.1:0-2686 GCF_001952655.1 Monopterus albus
TTTTTATCAAGGGTAACACATTTTTTGGTGTTGTTTTGTTCAGTGGACTCTTACAGTGAGAATGGTGTGCAACACTTGATGATTCACCAGCAGTGTGGTCCTATAGATGACACAGAAAGTAAGCATTACCACTTTACAGTGTACTCACTCTTATTACAATACAAGTCGCAGTTGTCACTGTGGCATTTGAATCTTAAAATGGGTTATGCAGTTTGAATTGTGAGGTGTTCTGCTTTCTAATGATATATAGCTTGTCAAATTTTATTTGGAATAGGCCAGTGACAATCAAAATTAAAAAAGAATCATATTCAGGAGGAGTACAGAGCGGGATGTTCTGAGTATCACGAGATCGTGAGACTGCGCGGGGGTATTCAATATGGTGACACGCAGTCACTGAGCCTAGACAAATTTTGCTAGCCTTTTTTTTCGGACTTTATAACCCAATACTGGTATCAAATGAGCAATCCATTGGAATTACAACTGCTGACAATAACCACAATGAACCTTTCACATACTGGAGAATATATCGGGCCTGGAATCATTCATGGACCAATATTACATTCACTGCAGTATGGATACCGCCAGTACAAACCAACAAGATACGCCAAAACCAAGCAAATGGAAAAAGACTTCCTCTACGGATACAAGCAATCCACAGACAACAGATATTGAGGTCAGTGGTCTTGCATCCATCAATAAGAAACTCAATTTACTGGTCACACTTTGTGAGGAAATAAAAGAACTCCGGTCAAGCCTTGAATTCGCCCACAACTACATTGAAAAGTTAGAACAGTCAAACAACTCTCTCCAAGCATCCGTCAAAACCCTCAGCGAAAAAATGGACTTCGTCACGAAAGAAAACAAAACAATGCAAGAAACGATATTGGACATTCAAACCAGAAACATGCACGATAACCTGATATTCACCGGCATTCCAGAACAATCACCCGACAACCCCGAAACACTGGTTAAGGACTTCATGAAAAACCAACTCAAAATTCCACCGGATACTGTTAATAAGATCACCTTTCACTGTGTACACCGCCTTGGTCCATGTTCCAACAAAACATCCCGGCCAATAATAGCGAAACTGGAACACTACAAGCACAAAGAACTGAAGTAAAGGAAAGAAACTGAAAGGCACAAACTTTGGACTCAATGATCAATTCCCACGTGAAATAAACGAATGACGGAAAATCCTCTATCCCATCATGAAACAACACAGGCGCAACAACAAATGTGCAAATATCATTGTGGACAAATTATATCTTGAAGGGCAGCTCTATCATGACTCAAACATTACCCCATGGCTTTTTTGATTTCTGCAGACTACCTACCAACCAGTGACTGCTACATTATATGTTAAATAATACACGCCCTTTCATCACCCTGGTCTCTCACATCCACACACAGAGCAACCCCTATCCCACACGGACTGCTACAACTATCTCTTCTTTCTCTGTTATTCTGTTTGTGTTTTTGTTTTAATCACATCATGTGGAAATGTATACTTTTCTATGTTTTTTTGTACTGCTATGCTCACACTCTAACACACATACAAATATACACACATGCATCAACCCTAGATCCCGTTAAACCACTTTTATGCTTTTTTGTTTTATTTTTTGTTTTTTGTGTTCATTTATTTATTTTATTTTTCCCCCCTTCTCCCTCCTTCCCACGTCTTCCCTCCTTTCATCTTATGAACAGATATCTATAACAAACAATCATTCAGTCACTTAAAATAGTGTCATGGAATGTGTGTGGATTCAAGACCCAGGTTAAGATTAAAATCATTAACCTTCTGATAAAATTAAATGCTGATATATGCTTTTTACAAGAAACCCACCTAACAAATCCAGAATCACAAAACCTTAAATGCAAACAATTTAACCAAATATTTTCATCAACATATAACAATAGGCAAAAAGGCGTCTCAATTTTAATTAATAAAAATATCCCATTAATTCATAATACATCTATCACTGATCCAGAAGGCAGATTTATAATTATTAAGGTATCCATTAACCAGACAACATATACACCGTGAACATATATGGCCCCAATAATGATTCATCCTTTTTTCATAATTTTCTCATCTTTATGCAACTCAACAAATATTATTATTGCTGGTGATTTTAACACGGAAATTGACCGTTCAACATCTTCAGCAATATAAGAAATTGGCACGCCACTGAAATAATTAAACAATATATGGAGCATTATGGACTTGGTGATAGCTGGAGAATGAGTAATCCTACATCTAGAGAATACACCTACTTTTCCTCCCTTCATCAGTCTTTTTCTCAAATAGACCTCTTTCTTATCAGCAATTCCCTCACCCAACATGTAACAGACACCACAATTCACTCACTTATAATTAGTGATCACGCTCCCATTTCCCTCACATTAAATATTGAAGCCCATACTAAACCCTCTAGAAGATGGTGCTTCATTAGATTTTATTACATTTATTGAAAAAGAGTGGGAATTCTTTCTGGAGATGAATGACTCTCCTGAAGTCTCACCCTTGTTATTATGGGTAACAGTAATTAGAGGGAAAATAATATCATACTCATCATACAAAAAGAAAAAACAACTAGAACCAGAAACACCTTAGAACAAAGGATAAAACAACTCACAGATTTACATTCCCTGGACAAACACAAAATGAATTAAGCGAACT
>NW_018129752.1:0-650 GCF_001952655.1 Monopterus albus
CATTCCCCCTAGCAAAATAGATGGATATGAGCCTTGCTATTATAAAGATGTGTTAGTGGTACACAGATTTCTTCCAGCTCACAGGTATCTTATGTGGCACAGAATACATGATCCCAATCTGAAATGTGATCTAGAAAATAAAAGGGTCTAAGCACAGAACTGTAACTTAGATGTGGTGACAAAGCTTGTTGATACTTGCTGCACCTGTTGTTGCACTTAGACACATGTGCTTCCTCCTTCTATCACGAAAACAGGATTAAACTGATTAAACACTGGCTACCTGCAGGCTTCAGACATAATGTCAATCATGGGGGTGAGCACCCAGAAAAACAACTGTTCTGCATTTTTAGAATAACGAAAACGTACAGGAGATGTACGAATACGTCAATTCCTTCATTCCTGCGAGTGATAGAACGTTGAATGGGCAGCTCTTACAGGAGTTTAAGGGCTGACATGTTTATCTCATCCATGTCTTTGTTGACTAAAAATGCAGTTGCAAAATCTGCTTTGTGTCACATTTCACTGGTGGATACACAAGCTAGACAACTTAAGCACAGTGGTTGTCATCTAATCACCAACCAGGATTGGTCAGTCATTTCACATTTCAGTTTATCATTATGTAGGAAAACTATCATTAGCAGCTCAGTCCT
>NW_018129752.1:2000-2685 GCF_001952655.1 Monopterus albus
CACTGTGGGATGTTTATGGGTTTGTTTCTGTAGGTATGACCCTGTAACAACAACAGTAAAACAGCCACTCCTATTTGTTAAATATCATAGGCAGTTTCGACACATGGTATGTGGAAGAGTGTCTTTTTTATTGCTTAAATTCTATCAGCTGAGCAATGTGATTATGATGAAACAAAGGTTGGGTATTGAGCTTTAATGGAAACTGAACCACACCCAGCTCTAGGTCTGTTGTTATAAAGGTAAATTATGGTGTCTTACAAAATATAATAACTCAGGTTTTTATTAATGTTATTCGAATTTCTGCTTAAGTTTGCTGTTTTATTATTCTTTTTTAGTATAGCCTGTATATTTGTGTTGGAACTACACAGTATGTTAAGAAAGAGATCCAAATGTTGTGCCTTATATCAGCAGTTCTCAGAAATTACAAAAATCTGTTTTGCAGTTCTCAGATTTTAAAAAGAAGAATCATAAATCCAGTGTCAGCAATAAGTATCACAAGAGTGTCTCCAGTAAGGATTCATATACAAGATCACAATTTGCTTTCAGGACATTGTAAAACAAGATTCAATAGAGGAATAGGCAGAAGAAGAATACACTGCCATGTCAGTTAATGGTATTTTCATGCTACTAATAAGAGGTTACATCTGAATTATTTGCGTTTAAACACACTAGGGATTAGATTCCA
>NW_018129753.1:0-1375 GCF_001952655.1 Monopterus albus
CTGAAGTTACAATTCAGTGTGAAGCTCCTCTTGGGCTTCAATGAACTTCTCATATTTTACCCATTGCTTTTTACCGTCTTCCATTAACCTTCCTGTTATGTTCTGGGTCAAATTGACCCAGTGCAAAGTAACAAAAAAAATCTAAAAAAAATAGTTAAAAATATTTTATTGGTATGAAACTTCGTCTGCTTGGCGTAATAGGTGTGATCAACATATAAAATGAAAATGGTTCAATTCACATATTTGCAACATCCCCCTGCATGTTTATATTACAAAGATACTGTTCAGGTCAACATAACAGGAGGGTTAATGCAGTCACCTCCTCACTAAACCTGTCTATATAAGCCCTGTATTTCTTTATGATGTCATAGACCTTCTCCAGATAAATATCCAATCGAGGGAAGTCATCAGGTAAATGATTTGCAGTTATTTTATTCAAGGCAATATTTGGTTTCATTAAGCTGAGGGTGTCATCCAGGAGATCTTTAGCTTCAGCCACTGTTGTCAAGCAACCTTCCTACCAGGGAAAAATGAAACCCCATTAGAAAAGGCACAAATTCAGTTTGTTTTGTTGTTACATTTATGTCCAACTTGAATATATAAAATTACTGATGAACAAGTTACAATTCTTTTCCCCCCATAATTAAAATTACTGCAGTAGTTTTCTCAGTAAGTCAGTATCATTTAAAGTGACTGACTCACCATCACTCTGTCCAGTGTTTTTTGACTTCCTTGAAGGTCTTCCTTGAGCTTCTCCTGCAAATCCAGTGACAATCAACATGTGGTTACTTTTGGTGACATGTAAACACGACAGCAGCTGTAATATACTGCATATTATAACAACTGCAGAAAGAAAGTTTAAGAAAATGTTTCCATTTGTTTGTCATGTCTCACAATAGCTGAAGACCTTCAAATAAACACAGAGTTGGTTTCTATAGTGAAGGGAAGTTGGGCAACAATTAATTTACCAGTTCTTTCTTGTCAACCAGTGAACTTGTGAGGAAAACCAGACTCAGCAGAGTGAAGATGAAGAACAGGCTTCTGGACAAAGCTGCTGCTGCCATCGCTGCTCTAAATAAAAATGGTAGAGCATAAAAGATCATGAGGAAATGAAAACAAAATACTTAAAGTGTAACTCAACATACTTGAATTTGTTAAAATGTAAGATGTAATATTTAAGGCCTACGGTAAAAACATTTACACTGATTAATAGTCTCTGATCCTACCTGTGGTGTAAAGTGGAGGAGAGCTGCTGTACAGGTGATGAACAGGTATTTTGTTTTCAATTCTTCACTGATTTTTTATGCTCCACCATTTTTATATATAGCAGTGATGGCAGCAGCAGCTTTGTCCAGAAGCAGAGGGGAGGCTGGGG
>NW_018129753.1:1962-2684 GCF_001952655.1 Monopterus albus
GTCATTATTGGATTGTATTAAATGTGAAAGCTGTTGACAGTGTAGAACAGGCATTGGCTTGTGGATGCTTCCTTTATGTTTTTATTTACTGTATCAGGGACAGTGCAACTGACTGTGGGCACAAAGTCACCTCCTCAGATAATGGATATAGAATATTGCATATTGATTGCAGTTAGAAACAATAAGTGTGTATAACACATTATAAAAGTAATATTGTAACAAACAAAAGAGAGAGAGAGAAACAATATATAGTTTACTGGGCAAGATGAAGAGTGAAAAATGTATTACTAAGTGTGAAAGTTTGAAGTTCACTGTGGGAAATACTATTACCCTATTTTTGTGTATTGTATTTTATTACTTTGTCACCTTTATAACTTTTTATTTTTATTTTTAAGACTAAGTGTTCTCTTCTCCTTACCTGACTGCAAAGGAGAGCTGCACAAGAATTCTTATATGCCTAGACTGTATGCATAAATGGCAAATAAAAATCTTGACTTGACTTGACTATAGTTGACTGCTGCCTTCACCTCCTCCACAGTGCAGCTCACCTGTTTGTTTATGAGTGTTTACATTTTTCAGTTTGTGGTTCATGGTTGTTGTGAATGTGTGTACATTTGCCTTTATTGGTTTGAATTCTCTTTCTTTGAATTGGTTTGTTTTTCATTCACATAAAAAATGTTTGTCAGTTTCCCGTTAGGATAACGATAAGGATAATCACCTTT
>NW_018129754.1:0-2684 GCF_001952655.1 Monopterus albus
TTAGGTGTAGTTAATTTTTAACCATTGAACCATAAATTGGGCAGCAACTCATGATTATTTTTGCTGTGGGTTACTCTGATAATTTTCTCTATTAATCCTTTGGTTGTTTAGACTGCAAAACGTCAGATAGTAGTGATAAATATTCATCACAACTACCAAATGCCAAAGTGACACCCTAAAATTGCTCATTTTTAACTCAAACCTCAAAGTTCCAGTTTTACAAATTGTTGAGTAGTGAAATCTACAGCAATGCATCATAAGCCATTTATATTGTTTGTATACAAATATTTGTAAAGTAAACATTTAAAGCTTTTAAATAAATGTAGTGGAAAAAATGTAGTGGAGTAAAAAATATTATGTTCATTGAAGTTTAGAAAAAGCATCTAAAGAAAATACTCAAGGAGAAGTAACTCTTTTGTACGTTTCATTTATTTCAGATGAAAGCAAGGTCATGATCAAGTGTTTATTGTCATATGCACAGTGAGGAAAACATGTTTCCCTGTACAATGAAATTCTTACTTTGCCATCCACACAAATGCCACATAATATAAGTGAAATATAACACAGATGCATAGGTAACACAAAAACTAAATCTAAGGCACTGTAAAACAGCCGATGAAAGAAGCATAATGAAAAATGCAGAGAGAATGTATGCTTCATCGGAGCTGTGTGTGCAAATAGTCAGTAGTAAGTGTGCAATTATGCATGTGTGAACTGAGTGTGTAAATAGTACAGATGGAATTACATGAGGTAGATCCTGAGTCGGCTGTTTAGGAGTCTGATGGTGGTCAGAAAGAAAGAGTTTTTCAGTTTAGAGGTCCTGCATTTCATACTTCTGAACCTCCGGCCAGAGAGTACTGAGGCGGACAGTCAGTGCTGGGGGTTGGTGGGGTCCTTGAGAATGGAGGCAGCTTTTCTACGCACCCTGCAGTGGTAAATGCTCTGCAGAGAGGGCAGGGGGTCCTGGTGATCTTCTCCATAGAAGTTGCTGAAGATTCTAGGCGACATGCTAAACCTGCTCAGCCTCCTCAAGAAGTACAGCCGCCATTGGGCCTTCTTGACCAGCTGTGTGGTGTTAAGTGTCCAAGTGAGGTCCTCACTGATGTGGACGCCCAGGTATTTGAAGCTGCTCACCTTCTCCACTTCGAGCCCCCGGATGAACAGCGGCTGATGAGATCTCCTCTCCTTCGTCATGTCCACTATCATCTACTTTGTCTTGTCCATGTTGAGAGTGAATTATTGTCCTTGCACCATGACACCAGACCGGCCACCTCCCTCCTGTAGGCTGCTTTGTCCCCACCAGTGATGCCACCTATCAGTGCAGTTTCATCTGTGAACTTTAGGATGATGTTGTCTTTGTGGGAGATGACAAAGTCATGGGTGAACAGGGTGTAAAGGATGGGACTGAGGACACATCCCTGTGGGGTGCCAGTGTTTGTAAAAAGCTGGCTGAAGTCCTATTGCTAATCCTGACAGTCTGGGGCCTGCCAGTCAGAAAGTCCAGGAGCCAGTCACAGAGGGTGGGGTGCAGACCCAGTGTGGACAGTTTGTGAGTGAGTTTGTGGGGGACAACTGTGTTGAGGGCAGAGCTGTAGTAAATGAAGAGTATCCTGATGTAGGAGTCTCTATTTTCCAGGTGAGAAAATAAAACACTTCATAATGATTGAAGTGAGTGCCACTGGCCTGTAGTCATTCAGGCAGGTGACCGGGCTCTTCATGGGAAGGGGGACGATGAGGACTAGGGAGGGGGTTCAGGTGTGTGTGCTTCCTCTCTGTGCTGTAGCTGGAGGTCTCAAAGCGGGTGTAGAAGGTGTTGAGGTCATCCGGCAGGCTGCCTGTGGATCTGATGATGCTGGTGGTGGTCCTGTAGTCCGTGATGTGCTGCAGGCCTTGCCACATCGGTCCGGAGTTGGTAGTAGAATAGAAGCCACTCAGCTTCTCTCTGTACTGCCTTTTGGCCACCGCGATGGCTTTCCTCAGTCTGTACTCCGTCTCATTGCCTGATCTGAATGCAAGAGGGCAAGCATGCAGCATGTGGCGTGCCTGACTGTTATCCAGGGCTTCTGGTTGGGAAACCTCCTGACTTGTATGGTGGGCACAATGTTGTCAGCACAGGTACTAATGTACCAGGTCACATGCTCAGCATAGTCCTGTATGCTGACAGCAAAGTCCTACAAGGTGGCTGCAGCTTTAAACAAATCCCAGTCTATCTGGGCAAAACAGTCCTGCGGGGTGCTCTCAGTCTCTGGGGTTCAGAGTTTAACTTGCTTGGTGACAGGGTTTGTTTGTTTCAGTCTTTGTCTGTAGGCTTGGTACGTGAACAAAGAGATATGATCTGAGTGTCCAAAGTGGGGGCAGGGTGCAGCCCTGTATGCACCACGTATGTTACTGTAAATATGGTCCAGTGTATTTGTATCATGGATGGGGATGTCCACATAATATAATAATATTTGGGGAGTACAGTCCGTAGATTGCACTGGTTAAAGTCACCGGCGACGATAAAGACAGCATGAGGGTGAGCTGTCTCTAGCTTGCTGATGATATCGTGGAGCTTGCTAAGAGCAGCCGAAGGATTACCTCTTGAACTAACATACATGCTAGCCAGAAACTCGCAGCTATGTTCTCTTGGCAGATATTAGGGCTGGCATTTCA
Source organism: Monopterus albus (assembly GCF_001952655.1). NCBI lineage: Eukaryota > Metazoa > Chordata > Actinopteri > Synbranchiformes > Synbranchidae > Monopterus > Monopterus albus. The sequence continues at coordinate 2,653 of NW_018129754.1, forward strand.
GCATTAAAACTCCACATCTGGTGAGCAGTGCT
>NW_018129755.1:0-2684 GCF_001952655.1 Monopterus albus
GCAGTCAGCAATGCAGGCATGCAGTTGTTATTTATATCTTTAGTGAAAATGATCGACCATTATTATTTCTGAGGCAGCTAGAAATGAGGACACAGCCTGTAGTGAAGAGGAGGAAGAGGAGTCCCAGTTTGCTACACTGAGTTCAGTGACTCAGTGAGAATCTGGGAGTTTGGATTCAACATACAGTAAAACCTAATGTGTATTTATGAATACTAACTGTTTATTTAGCCTGATGTTGATTTAACAGCAGTACATTAGATGTTCTTTATTAAATCTGTTCTATTTACTACATGTGTTTGGGGCCCGCCAGGTTTTAGAGCACCAATCAGAGCTCTGCTACAGATCACATGATCAGCCAGGCTGAAACTCAGCACAGTGAATGTAGTTCTCTCCATTGTCAGATCTGGTTTTCATGATTTATTATTAACTCATATTCTAACATTTTCTTGTCTAGTTTGCTGAATTGAAAGAATAAAATCATACAATGAAATTAAAATGTTTAATTTGACCTGAAGGTACTGAAAACAGTAAAGTATAAACTGTATAGGTTGGTAAACAAGGAGAAGTCAGTTACTGTATTTATTGATTCTCTCTCTGAAGTATGAACATCACTATGGAGGGTGAGCATTTTATTTTATGTAGTGAGAATCATATGCAATTAACAGAAAACAATTGGTTTTGGTAGTGTAGGCCAGCAGGGCCTGAATGAATTACATTCATCTGATCCTTCTAACAGGGAATGGACATGAACCAGAGGAGAGCTGTGTTTACTCTGATGTGAAGTTTGAATCAGCTGCAGTCAAGATTCATCACAACATTTCCTGCCTAAAGGTTTTATTTTGTGCCTCAGTGTCATTTTTACTACTACCACCAGGAGGCAGTGCTGTCCTCAGTGGTCAGATACACAACATATACCATAGGAGCTTTCAGACAGACTCTTTCTACTGTGGATGCAGATTATTAACAGATGGCACATTTGACGTACTTAATGTTTCACACAAATGAGTTGGCACCACCAGAGATGGTTGAATTCATAAAGAGTGTTGTGGTTTGTGGTCTTGCTTCCTGTTTGGTGCTTTTATTTTGGTTAGATTTCCTGTCATGTGTCACCTCACCTGCCCCAGATTTACCTCAGTTAACAATTACTGTTCATTGCTTCCACCTGCTTCTCATTATCCTCAGGTCTCCTGCCTATATATCCTCCTTCCTTTGCCTTGCTTTTTTAGCTGGTTCTTTTTCCAGTTTGCTATGCAGTTTGTTTTTGTACTCTTGTACAAACGTTTTTGACTCTGTCTTGTGTTTCTTTCTTAGATATTGGATTTTTGCATGTCACTAGTTCTCTGGTTATTTTCTCCAGTGTGACTTTTGTTCCTTACTCAGCTCCCTGACTAAACTGTCTAGTTTGGCCTTTTGTTTCTTGTCATCAGGTTGAGCCTCTGTATTTTTTCCTCTTTGGTCGTTCGTGCTGTATTATTGCTTAAAACTCAACTTGAACTTTCCCCAGGCTCCACATTGGGTCCTACTCCTCCAGTTAATAGTAGAGTTCATTAACTGTTATTTATGTTGTGAAAGTTTAGTTTTTCATTGTAACTGGGGATCAAATTTGCAGTCGTTGAAAACAATTCATTAATTTATCTGAAGGTTTCAGCAACCTGAGTTAGAATTGTTTCCCTCTGAGCCACAGTGGATGGAAAGACTGAAACAAAAAGGTCATTTTGGATTAAAAGGGCTGTAACTCTGGAAGATGTCAGAATAGTTTGTCTAATTCAGATCAGTGAACCCTCACAAGGGCTTCAGAGGAGCTTATCAATTTAAATGAGGGCTGCAGATCTTGTGCCTTGTACTGTAACTTGCATTCATATTCTCATTAAAGTGATCTTCATGTTCATGTCCTCGTGACCTTTACTGTCCTGTTCTTCAAGCAAAGTCGATTTTTGATTTGCCCTTTATCACAATGTCTCAGAGGTGCAAGAGCTGTCATGTGACCAGGAAGCAGGATAATGCACTAACCGGCCACTTCAGTAGGCACAGTTGTACACAGTTCAATGCAATACTTCGCCTTAACATCTGTGTTTATGAAGCTATGTTTCAGTTTTTGGTGAAATTGTCAAATGTTTAAATCCAGTGTATTATTGAGGTAACGTTTTTAGGTGGTGTTTTACTAGACTACAGTATATTCAGAGGTGTTCCTAATATTTTGACCATGTATCTAAATGTAATCCAGTACAAATCTTTTAAATAGGACCATCTTTTTTATCATACTAAGTATATCTGTTTTGCAGCAGAGGAAGAATGTATAGAGTTCATCTAACGCAGGAATGGGTCAAAAATGCAGATGTGTAAGTTTGTAAAGTCTAAATATGTCATAATTTTGTCAAGCTGACTCAAAATATATTATATTCCTACCTCTTACCTGATGTGACGTTGTCTTAATGTTGCTACGGATTGTGAAATGTTTTTGTTCTCAACTGGTATTGTTAGGTTTGCCCGGCTGCACCTGCCTTTCTCACTCTTTCACTTTTTCAGCCCCTGATTACACCACCTAGCACACCTACTCCACATCCCCTGATTATCACCAGCTGCTGTTTATACTTGTTCCTCAGGCCCGTTTGATTGTTTTTCTCGTATTGTTACCATTTGTCTCTCATCCATCGTTCGTCTATCTCCTCCCAGTACGATCTTCC
>NW_018129756.1:0-2683 GCF_001952655.1 Monopterus albus
TCTTGGCTGCATCTCTGATCAGTCTGATTAAGGTGTGTTAGATTTTACCCAAATTCTGTTATTGAAAGCGCGAGAAGTGAAGACAGGAGGAGATTGTTTAAAATCAACAGCACGTTTACTGAAAGTCTGAGCACAGGTTGAGTCTTACAGCACTGGATTCAGAGAGACAAAGCCCACCCAGGAAAACCAACTTCTAAATCCTGAATTAAGTTTTACAATACATTTTATCTTCTTGGGTTGCTCTGCCCTTGACAGGGGTGCAACCTTCAATAGTGTGTGATTCTATTGGCCATTTGGTGTGAGCCAGAGCTCACACTTCCTTGTTGGAATGTGGTAAAATCTAGGTATGTGTGTGTGTGTGTGTCTCAGGTGGCAGTTTGGTCTTAATCAATGGACCCCAAACAATGGGTGGCCTGAGTTGTGTGTGTGATACTAATAAGTATGCTAAACTGGCCAGGTGGTCATCTCAGGTTGTAGCCCCCAGCCTCTGCAGGACACCCCAAGACAAAGCAGAACTTGGAATATGCTAAGTGGGTCGAGGTGTGAGTGTAAAACAGGCCAACATGTCTTTGTTAAAATGTAAATAGGCTGTCTGGTCACCAGAAGATGCAGCCATCCGGTCTCAACAGAAGTTACAGAAAGTAAGCAGATTCTGCTTCATTACAACTGTAAGATATATAAACAAGGAAAATAAATGTAATAAAAATAACCAAAGCTCAGTAGTTCTGGACTATCCTCAATACAGCTGTAATATGTATAAACAAGGAAAATCAAGTTTTGAAAGGTAACTAAAGGGAACTAAAAGTATGAGAAATAACTAAAGCTTATAAAGTAGCTAGAGCCTATAAGACTCAAATCTTACAGGTGTGAGAGTTTCCTTAAACAATATGCTGATGACCCTTTTACACACAGCTTCACAATTAGCTTTAAAGTTAAATTTTGTATCAACAACAGTCGCAAGGCATTGATTGTACATACTCGATCTGTCCCTTGATTAGATTGACTTTGTTCATGTGAGTTTTCCTAAAGTCAATGAGCATATCTTTAGTTTTTGATAAATTAAGCTTGAAATGAGACTCCTCACACTAGTGAAAAAAACTCATCAGCGACCATTGTTAGAAATCAATAAATCAGTCAGATAATTATTAGACATTGTGTTGAATCAAATGTGTTAGTAAATGCAATTTAGTAAGTTTCAAAGTCTGCCCTATTTCAAGGTTAGCCTTAAGCCATGACACCAATTGTTTTCCTGTATTAAAAAATCTTGTGTTGGAATACCATGTCTGAATAAATAAGTGAATGTCTTAGCTACACATCACGTGACAACATACACACATTGAGCTTCCTCATTTTGTTATGACTAGGTAACACGCAGTTGTTTTCTTCCCAGGAGTCATGGCAGAGAGAGCATAGATCACCCACTCACTCAAACATTGTTAGATAGTCTGCCCACTTCTCTCTGGTCCTCTGGATGGGTATGGGACTTCTTCATGTGGAGCCTATCATCATACCCCTACGTGCTGGGGCGTTACCAGTGTACCAAGCTCAGTATCCACTGAAGCCTGAGAAAATTAGTGACATCCAAAACATAATTAAAGGGATTTTGCAAGCAGGAGTTTTAATTCCTACTTCTTCCTCTTGGAACATGCCTATAAATCCGGCGCCTAAAGCTGTGAAACCTGATTATAGGATGGTTCATGACTATGCACCCATTTTCCTCCGCTTATCCGGAACTGGGTCACGGGGCAGCAGTCTAAGCAAAGATGCCCAGACTTCCCTCTCTCCAGACACTTCCCACCAGTTCCTCCGGGGGAATGCCAAGGTGTTCCCAGGCCAGCTGAGAGACATAGTCTCTCCAGCATGTCCTGGATCTTCCCCGGGGCCTCCTCCTGGTGGGACATGCCCAGAGCACCTCCCTAGGAAGACACCCAGGAGGCATCCAAAACAGATGCCCGAGCCACCTCAGCTGGCTTCTCTTGATGTGGAGGAGCAGCGGTTGTACTCTGAGCTCCTCACCCTATCTCTGAGGGTGCACCCAGCCACCCTGTGGAGGAAGCTCATTTCAGCCGCCTGTATCCGGGATCTTGCCTTTTCGGTCATGACCCAAAGCTTATGACCATAGGTGAGAGTCAGAACGTAGATTGACCAGTAAATTGAGAGCTTCGCCTTACAGCTCAGCTCCTTCTTCACCACAATGGACCGGTGCATCGACCGCATTACTGCAGAAGCTGCACCAATCTGCCTGTCAATCTCCCATTCCATCCTTCCCTCACTTGTGAACAAGACCCCAAGATACACGAACTCCTCCACTTGAGGCAGGAACTCTCCACCAACCTGAAGGGAATAAGCCACCCTTTTCTGACTGAGAACCATGGCCTCGGACTTGGAGGTGCTTATTCTCATCCCAGCTGCTTCACACTTGGCTGCAAACTGCCCCAGTGCATGCTGGAGGTCCTGGTTTGATGGAGCCAACAGGACAATGTCATCTGCAAAAAGCAGAGAAGAGATCCTGTGGTCCACAAACCAAACTCCCTCCAGCCCATGGCTGCACTTAGAAAATCTGTCCCTAAAAATAATGAACAGAACCGGTGACAAAGGGCAGCCCTGCTGGAGTCCAACCCCTAACCCCCCACAGGGCGCTGTGAGGAACACGGTTGAATGTCTTCTCCAGATCCACGAAACA
>NW_018129757.1:0-2682 GCF_001952655.1 Monopterus albus
CATGCAGCCATTATCAATATGGCTTATTCTGAAGAAGGGTGGGGTGAGGAGGGCTTTAGCCAATCCCAGCTGACATTGGGCGAGAAGTGGGGTACACCCTGGATATGTCATCAGTGTGTCACAGGGCTGAAATGTAGACTAACAACCACACACACTCACTCTCACTCCTACGGGCAATTTAGAGTCACCAATCAACCTAAGCTTTGTGGCTTTGGACTGTGGGTGGAAGATTGAGTACCTGGAGAGAACCACAACAGCGCTAGCCACTGTGCCACTATGCGGCCCTGTGTCCATTTCATATCTTCTAAAGCATAATTACAAGTAGCCAAGAGGGAAAAGTGTTTTTGTCCGCCTCTGACTTATAATTCCAAGTTAGAGATTTGGCAGTCATTGAAAACAGCAGAAATCTGAAGCTGAAAAAGTGTCAGACAACAGACTGATCTACCTTGTTATTGTCAGTGGAAAAAATGTCAGATATCAGTCAGTGTTGTACCCAACCAAGTCTTCTTTTGGATTTTTTCAGGTTCGTATCATTGTAGGTGTGCTGTACGCCGCTCTGACTCCTTTCCTGAACCCAGTGATCTACAGTCTGAGGAACAAGGAGCTGCAAGAGTCCATCAGAAGGACTCTGGTCAGGTTCAGGTCTGCTACTGTTTCAGCCACGAAGAACGTCAGCACAGTGTCCTGACTGGGAAGGAAACCTGCCGCTCTACTGCCTGGACGCAAGAGAAATGGCCACTGATCATTCAGGCAACTTAATGTCCATTTTTGATTAACAAAGTGACTGTTTCAGACATAATGTCTTTAGAAATGATACAGTATTCCTAACAAGTCTTTATGAATTGTATATTGTGGCAATGATATCATATGTTGATTCAGCAGCCTGTTAAACTTAATCATGCTCAAAACCTCCCACATTAAATTCATGTTTAAACACATTAAACTTTTAAACATGTAAAAGAACACATTTTGATTGTTTATCACAACATAACCCAGACATCTTGTGCAACATTGCACAAGTCTGAAAACAAGACTCTGGTTATAGAAGAAGCCCTTTGATAATCTGATCCCAAATTGGCTTTTCAGGACCTGACTTATCTTTTGATGACACTTGGTCATTGCTGTCTTTCTTGTCTCCTCATCTTGTTCCCAGGTAACTGTGGGATATCAAGGTAACTTGTAGGCGGTCTGTATGTCTGCTATGCTGCCCCCTGGTAGTTCTAACCCATCAGTCTTTACCACATTCCTTCTTATTATGATCATCTGGCCACACTTCTCCAGTCCGAATCACATCCCTAAGGCCTCACTGAAGAGCCGTGTCAGGTGGATCACTGAGTCAATACCCCGTTCATTCTTGGCATACATCTTGATGTCATCCATATAGAGGAGGTGGCTGATGGTAACTCCACTCTTGAATTTTTATCCGTACCTGCCCCTTGTGATGATTTGACTGAGGGGGTTCAGGCCTATGGAGAACAGCAGCAAAGATAGTCCATCAGCTTAGTATATGCTGCACTTGATGTTCACTTGTACGATTGGTTTAGACTTCCAGGTTGTTCTGAACAGATTCAAAAGCATCCAGCAAAAAATAAACAAAAAGCTGCATTAAACCCAGTGTATTTCTTAATGCTGGGAAGGTTATTCCTAAACTTGAGAGAGGGCTGATAAAGCTGGGGTACAAATTGCACTGAAACACCCATAGTTGCACCCTGGCCTAGGGGTTGTCTAGGCGCAGCATGATAAAGGAGACTCCCCTCTTCCCAACACTCAGAAATAACCAGCTTCACAGATTTAAGCCCTCTTACATCATATTTTATTTTCACCACTGAGCAGAGTGAAAGGTGAAGTTTGCCATCTCTTCAAGGTGGGTCCAGCCAAAATAACAAACAAAACCAACTAACTTAAATACCCTGTGTTAACCTAACAAAACATAAAACAAATATAATCTCAGGAATATCTTGAGAAACATTGGAGTACATTATTACAATTTTCTCAAATATCTGTTTTTCCCAAAGCCATGTTTTTCTTAGCTCAATTTTTCTCAAGTAAATTCTTACAACTGTACAAATTTGGATTATTATACAAATGAATGAGTATACTTGACCAATAAGGCCTTTGCTTTATCTGAGCAGAGTAATATATCATCAATACTCACCTGTCTTGTAGGTGCTTCTGTAGCAGGTGTAAAAGTAAATATATACACATCACAGGTCAATGTGTTACTTCATATATCCTCTTGTATGTTGTGAAAATACCACCATGTTCACATAAATGGTTGTCATGGTAGTGCTGGTAGGAATTTTTGGAGGTGGACGAGGGGGAGCGTAGAGCTGATAGTGACACTTATTTCCTGATATCTGCTTTCTTATTCTCCCCGTTTGCTCAATGGTCCACAACAGGAAGGACCACTGTCGGAAAGGTATGCAGGCACACATGCATTCATGTTTGTCTTTCTATAGTCCTGTGAGAACACTCATTGACATAATGCATTTCCTAGCCCCAGCACTAACCTTAATCAGATTCTCACCATAAACCTAAGCCCAAGTCTTAAAAATCAAACAGCTCACTGAAGTTGTGTGGACTGGCCCAAATGTCCTCACAATGATAGCTTTGAACACAAATATGTACACATAAATAGAAAACAAATACATACTGTACACACATAAACAAGTAAAGATAATT
>NW_018129758.1:0-2681 GCF_001952655.1 Monopterus albus
AATTCTAGAGGATTCCATATATCATAGTGATTCATTCAGATGTATTATCACCAATGGAAATAAAATATAACCCCCACTTTCAAGATGCAATCTGAACCAACTGAAAACTGTACCTGATAGCTGCTATTAAAAATATTTTTTCTGCTTTTATTTTTCAATCAATCTGGAAAATAGAACCATTTTGTCTTGTCAAATTAAGTTTAATTTTTATGAGTTTATGCCCTGACCCAAGATTGCTTTCTTTGTGTTTCTGTCTGGCCTTACCAGGATTATGTAACATTTGGGTCCAAACAGTGCCACCAAGAGGCCAAAACTCGAGGCCAGGATGGCAAATACCTCCACTGCATCTGCATATTTCCCTGGAGAGCTTACATAGGCAGGGACAAATGCCACCCCTACAGCACCGAAGATCAACATGCTGAAAGTGATGTGTTTAGCCTCATTGAAGCTGTCTGGAAGGTTTCTTGCTAGAAATGCTAACAGAAAACTGAGGAGAGCAAGAAAGCCAATATAGGCCAGTAACACTGCAAAACCAATTGTGGACCCAACTACACACTCATAAACTATCTTGTCATTGTAGTATTGAGTGTTTTTATATGGAGCTGGTGAAACAGAGACAAGCCAAGCAGTGCAGATTGCAGCTTGAACACATGTAAGAACCAGAACTGTCCATCTCTGTTGCACAGCACCAACCCACTTCAGATTGGCTTCACCTCCTGGTTTGGAGGCCTGGAACACAGCCAGAACCACCATGGTTTTAACCAAGATACTTGAGATGCAAAGCACAAAACTGATGCCAAATGCTACATGTCTCAGTTGGCATGTCCACAGTGTGGGACGTCCAATAAACAGCAATGAACAGAGGAAACATCATTTAAGTGACAGCAATAGCTGAAAACTAAGTTCTGAATTGTTGGCACGTACTATAGGTGTTTGCTGATGATAGATAAAAATCCCTAGGACAACAGCACAGATAAATGTGCCCAGCAGTGATGTAGCTGCCAAGCAAATACCCAGAGGCTCATGGTAGGAGAGGTCTTTGTTAAAATCAAAAAAGTTTCAGCTTGTAATAGCCAGTGCCTTAGTGGCTGGTAGTTTGTCTTAGAACATACAGTAGGAAGAATTCTAGGAATGCACATAGTTTTTTCATGTGCAATGAAAAAAAAAACGCTAAATGAGATACAGCAGTAATGTCAGGTTTGCTCTGCGCCACCTGCCTCTCCTCCTTGGTTTTTCTCTCTCTCTCTCTCCTCTCTGCAGGCTCTCTGTCCCGGACGTGGCACACAGCTGTGCTGAGTTACACAGCTGAGGCAAGTTTCCTCATCACCAACATCCCATTTTAGACTCTGGCAAACATTCTTCCAGGGCCAGTACGTTGAGGATTTCTTCCATGACACTTTGGCTCTCCCTATTGACTCACCTGCAACTACTTCTGCACTCTGATCATGGAACTCTTAACGTCTCTTCAGCCCTCTAGCCACAACATCTATGCTCGTCTCCCATGAGCCCGCCAGCAACACTTTCCTCATCTCTCCTGGCTGACATCTTTCCCCTCTGCTCTCAGGTCAGTCAGCCTAATCCACTACCAGCTGTACTCATCCTCTCCTGACCTCTTTGCTGCCAGAGATTGCTGCCTCAGACTGCAACACCCTACTCCTCTCCTTGGACTTCCACACTCAGTGACCTCCTGAGAATTCTCTTCCCTGACTACCAGCTCATCTCCAGTCCTGGCACTTCACTGGACCTCTTCTCAGAGACTGTCACTATTCTCCTGCTGTTTGCTATTAATAAAATCTCTTGTCAGAACAGTGCGTCTCCCTCCTGAGTCCCACCTGCTTGCTCACCTCGCTTCATAACAATTAAAGCCCCTTTTACACCTCCTGCTACCAGCTTAACTCGACTTGACCCTACTCGCCTTAATTGTTTTTCCATTAGTTAAATGATTTGGGATAGTACCTGGCATTATTTTATCTAAAGCATCCATCACTGACCATCGATGGTGCTGTAGTGGAGAGAGCGAGCAGTACCAAGTTCCTGGGGGGGTGCCCATCTCTGAGGCCCTCTCCTGGACCAACACCACCACATCACTGACCAAGAAAGCTCAAACACACCTCTACTTCCTTCACAAACTGAGGCGAGCCAGTGCCCCACCCCCCATCATGTGCTCTTTCTACCGGGGCACCATTGAGAGCATCATCACTGGCTGCATCATTGTGTGGTATGGAGCCTGTACTGCCTCCTGGAGAAGGACCCTGCAACCCATAGTGAATACAGACAGCAAAACCATCGGCACCCCTCTGCCTTCCCTTACAGACATCTTCAACACCCGCAGAGCCATCAGAATTGCTGATGATACCTCCCACCCAGCACACTCCCACTTCAGACTACCTTCAGGGAGAAGGTATCGGAGTCTTCAGGCCCACTCCACCAGACTTACAAACAGCTTCATTCACCAGGCTGTGAGGATGTTGAACACTGTTCACTACCTCCCCCCCTCTGCCCCTATACAATAACCCACCACATATAAAAAGACTCAATAAAAAAAAACTCAATACATTCCCCTTTTTGTTATATTACAGGTACATCTGCTGCTGACTATTGTGGAAACAACAACAAAAAAAAAAACACCTCTGCTATTTTACTGTATGTTATGTTATGTTATATGCAAAACTGCTGCTGAC
>NW_018129759.1:0-2681 GCF_001952655.1 Monopterus albus
CATTAAGCTATTGATTAGTTCATTTTTAAAAAAATGCTTTAAACAAGTTTTTTTTGTCAAACCTTGTTTTCTTACGATGTTTCTTTCTTTGGTGCATATTGAACAACCTGCCCTTGTTTTGTGGATAATATGAACTTTAATCTTCCAACAAAAAAAAAGTCACAAAGCAAAATGAAGTACAGGTCTCCTATAAAAGTACTAAAAATAAAAGATCCCCCTCAGAGCATCTGCTGTATACAAAACAAAGTAATGGACAACCAAAAAGTTGACATAAAGTAACAGGTGAAAGGCTTTTTGTTCATTTTGTCTAATTATGGCTGAATGTTTTATAGAATTTTAACTACAGTTTTTGTTCTAAAAAGCTTTAACCCTGCAGTAGCCTGCATAGAGGCACCATTTCTGCTTGTCCTCTTACATAATACATGTCCACCTATCCATCTTCTACAGTGCCTATAAAAAGTATTACCCCCTTAGATGTTTTACCCTTTTATTGATCTTATAAATCAATGATGGTCAATATAATTTGGCTTTTTTTGACAAAAAAAAGAAGCAAAAAACCTCTTTAATGTCAAAGTGAAAACAGGTTTCTACAAAGTTATGTCAAATAAAAATATGTAATGGGAAATAAGCGATTGCATAAATATTCACCCATTTAAAATGACTGACCTAATTCAACAGAGGTGCAGCCCATTGGTGCTAGTAATCTCACAATTAGTGAAATGGGATCAGCAGAGTGCAGTGAATGTGTCTCAAGTGATCGGAATATAAAGACACCTGTGTCTGGAAGGTCCAGTCACTAGATATGTAACAGTTAAGTCTGTCACGAGGAGAATGGGTTAGGACGTGGGGAGGGAATATAGTTCATTACATCACAGACAGAGCTACGACAACAGGTAAAACGGACAAACCCTCAAGTTCTGTGTGAATTCAGGCAGATGATGGAGCTTTATGGAGACGGGGAAGAAATATAGATTACATGGTGAAGAAAGAGAATAAATCAGGTGGAAAGATGGGGGATAAAATGAAGGTTTAGGTTGTTGGTGGAAAAACAAAGCTTTGCTCTTCACAAGAAAGAGCTGGAGAGGGGAGTGTTTTGAAGCTGTATGGAAGTAACATAAAGACACTGCAGAGTTTTCAGTTTTTGGGACTGCATCTCGACAATAGGTGGAGAGAACATCAAAAATATGATTAGTAAATGCAAAAGGTAATGTCATGAGATGTTAAACTGCAGAGCTGATTTTGTATCTTTGAAACAGATATACAGTATATAGCTTTAATAAGATCAAGGGCTGATTACAGTAGTATTTCGAATGTTTCAGCAGTAAAATCTGTACTGGAAGGGCAGGATGCAGTGCAGTGAGGGCTCTTATAGTATGTTTAGGTCAAACCTCACCAGTGTGTATGCTCCAGGTTGAGGCTGAGGAAATGCCATTAGAATTACAGCAGAAGCAGTTACTAGTAAATTATTGGATTATTTTGAAAAGTCATGTTGATAATCATCCAACTGTGACTGTGTTACAGATGTGTTTGGAAAGAGCAAGGGTATACAGAGAGCTTTGATTGAACAGGTGATAAGTTGGCTGCCAGTGTAAGTAAATAATCCTTTGTGTAGTCCTACAGTACAGTGCTATGGCCTTGTGTACCAGAGTCGCTGTTAAGTAGTTCAAAGGTGGATCTAGAGCTGAATAAAATTAAAAATAGTAAAGAAAATGTAGATTTCGCATGGGAGTTTTATAACAGAGTAGAGCAGAAGAATTCAGAATTTGTTCCCATTTTTACAGATGGATCAAAAGATCTTCAGACAGAGGCTACAGGAGCAGCGGTGGTAACGCCCAGATGTAAGGTTGTGATTGCTATAAGGACTATTAGTTATCTGAGCGTATATGCAGTGGAGTTATATGCAATATTGAAAGCTTTAAAATGGGTTGAAAAGAGTATATCTAGTAACATTGTCATATGTAATGATTCATTTTATGTCCTTACAAGTATTCAATTAGGTACCAGTAGGAGTCATCAGGATCCTCTGTATGAAACACTGAGTATATACTCAAGGATTAGTCAAGTTAAGGAATTGTCATCATGTGGGTTCCAGCACATGTGGGGATACTGGGAAATGAGAAGGCTGACAAACTAGTTAAACAAGCAACAAGGAAAAGGGATATTGGCAACATAAACATGTCAAAGTCAAAAGGGAAATCTTTAGTATGGAGGAAAATTACTCTTAAGAATGGTAACAGAGGTAGGATCGTGAAATTAAGGGAAGGCAGAATAAGGTGGGACTAAAGGGCGGCAAAGGCACAGTGAGGAGAAAACAAGTAATAACTAGAGAAATGCATTTTCTGAAGAAAATGCATATGGATGCTGAGTGCTGAAAGATCAACCTGCTAATGCTGAACATTTTGACACCTGAATGGTTTTGCTAGCTGAAAGTATGCTGAAGTAGAATTTTCCCATTCATTTGAATGGGGCAAGATTTTCAAAATAAAGCTCAATATTTTATAAGCATGAAGTTTACAAAAGTTCTAAATAGAAGCATGAATGTTCTTGAAGAGCTGAACATTTTCATACCTGAAATTATGCTGAAGTAGAATTTTTCCATTCATTTGAACGAGGCAAGATTTTCAAAATAAAGCTAAACATTTTAAAAGTACGAAATTTAGAAAAATTCTGAAGAGAAACAT
>NW_018129760.1:0-597 GCF_001952655.1 Monopterus albus
TTTTAAAACAAATACAAAAAGTGGAAATTAATAGGCTGAGCAATCAACAGTAAGTTCATCCTGATTAACCAGAGTATCAATCATTTGTAACATGTCCTGCAATAGTAACCTAATTTGTAACATAATTTACATCTTCATTTACTGTAAACCACCGGGAAAGAAAAGATTCGAACTCTGTTTCTATTTAATTTTTTAACTTTGAACTCATACACCAATTTCATCTATGTACACTCTGTTATTAGCCATTCCTCTGGGGCCTACCTTCTCTCCTGGTCCTGCGAAGTAGGTGGGATGCAGATAACAGCTTTCCCCTGGCTCCTTGTCTTCTCTCAAGAAGGCATGTGAAGGGGCATCAGCAGCTGCCCCAGGGTACAGGTGCCCTGCCACAGTGAGGGGAGTCTTGGTCTCAGCTTGCTGTCTCCGCATGTTCATTGTATGTCTGCCCTTGAGACGGTTTGGTTCACAAACCGGGTGGCAGAATAGTGATATTGAAGGTTTCATTGCACCCGGCCGGCGGCAGGTAGTGGGCATTCTTGCCGGTAACAGAGCACACAAAGCAGGTATAATTTTCAGGATATCAGCTGCTAATGGAGGAAC
>NW_018129760.1:2182-2681 GCF_001952655.1 Monopterus albus
TCCTCGGCTTGTGGAGTCCACAACAGAGTAGAACCTTAGTTCTTGTAGCCTGCCTTTGTAAGCATGGCACGGAGAGGTGCCAAAAGGCCGGTGAAATTGGGCAAGTTCTTGCTGTAATTTATAAGCCCTAAAAACTGCAACATGGTCTTAACAGTGGTGGGCTTAGTATGTGAGAGAATGTTAGTTTTTGTGACTCAGTCATATGCAGGCCGGAAGCGGACACCACGTGTCCCAGAAAGGAGACCCAAGGTCTCCCAATCTGAAGTTTGTCCTTGGAGACTTTGAAGCCATTCTGGGCTAAATGTGACAGCAAGGATCCAGTGGCTGTCATTATGGTCTCTGAGTCAGGAGCTGCTAACAAAAGGTCATCAACATATTGTAACAAAGTGACCCCTTGTGGAAGTGATAGATCTTTTCAAGTTTTGTTGCAAGACGTGGCTAAAGATGAAGGGGGAGTCAATGAAACACTGCTGTAGCCGCCAGTAGGTAAATTGTTGTC
>NW_018129761.1:0-2680 GCF_001952655.1 Monopterus albus
CTGTCTTCTACGTGGACAGAAAAGAAATAAATGGAGTTAGTAACGACATGTGTCATGTCGCTGTCCCGCTGGCTTCCAGTATCATGCTTTTATTTTGTTATCATTTCCTGTTTCAGTCTCACCCCACTTATGGACTCTTTACACTAATCAAACGCTCATTGTTTACACCTGTTTTCACCTAGTATAAGAAGCCCCCCCACCGGAAAGCTGCCAGATTGTCCTTGACTCCGTGCAGACTTTCCAGCGTTTATTCTTGTTTCCTGTGATTCCTGTTTTTGACCCCAGATTGCCTTGACCACCGATTACTGCCTTGCCCTCCTGGATCTGATTGTTTTTCTGTGTTTCGACTCTTGGACTTCCCTCTCTGACCTCTGATTTGTGGATCCCTTGGCTGTGAGAGTTTGCCAGCATTAGACCCTGGACCAGTGTTATTGACCCGAGCTGGTTTTCTGGACTTTTGTATGGTGTACTGTTTAATGTGCTCAGTAAAGAGAAGTTATCTGCTACATCTCGTCTGGCATTATAATTGAGTTCACCATGAACATTGTTGGCAGCTTTACTCACCAACCCTGACAGACACGTTCTGAGTGAGAGCTGCTTTTAGTTATTGGCTGTACAGTACAATCAGCAACAGGAAGGAAAGGAAAATGCTTAGACATAGCTTTCCCTCTTGTGTGTAACTAACGTTTACTCTGAGCAAATGTTGTGCAGTCATGTGAAGGATGTTCTCTCTTAAAGAAGTCAGGAAGCTGCTTGTAACAGTTTACTACTATTTAGGTCGGGAAGTCAGAACATAGGTGACTGCTAATAAGAAAACGCACATGGTGACTTGATGATAACCCAAACCCCCGACCGGAATGAACAAATGCTTGTATGGCAGAACAAACAGCAATAAAACTGCAATGACTAGTATAAGTAGCTCTCGAGGAGGTTCACTCCTTTGAGCTTACTGCAGAGACACTTGAGTAGCTGTTGTATGCTCCTTCTTGCAAAAATAATTAAAAAAGATGCCTTGAACATTTTCAAAAGTCTCAGCATTCCTTCATCTCACCTTGTTAAAACAGAAAAAGACTCTGTGACTCACTAGATTTGTTTTGTCTCTGTCTGTACACAATGAAGACAACAGCAAGAATAAGCAGGAGGACAACAGCAGCACCAACAGCCATACCAACAACGACAGGAGTACTGGGAGTACTGGGAAACATGAAGAAATCATCTGCAATGATAAGACACAGGACAACACATTGAACACAACTGTCCAGCTAAGTTATCCCATCATTTATGTACAAACCAGTTTGTCTACCTGCAACCTGTATGTGAGTCTCTCTGCTCTGGTTGGTGTTGCTCTGTTGGACTCTACAGGTGAAGCTGCTGCCGTGTCTCTGCTCCACAGTCGCTCTGCTGCTGACAGTATAGAGGCCACCAGGACCTGGGACTGTCTCTGTAGGTCCAGCAGAAAAACCAGCCTCTGGATTCACACTGTAGGACCACTACTTCTCTTTCAGTTCTTACCCAACTGATGACAGGTGAGGTGACGGCATCTGGTGCTGAGCAAATAGAAAAGTTTTAAAAAGCGCATCAGTGAAAGGGAAATTTTCATAGTCTGAACGATCAATAACAGTCAGTTAAGAACATAATTTGATAAAAACAAGTGTCCAGATGTGGACATTTGTGAAGCCATTCATTTAGTATGATAAAGCAACTTGCACAACATTTACATTTTCTAATTTTGCATGAATCATATTTATCACTAGAATCTAAATCTGCCTGTTTGTCAACAACCAAGACAGTCAGATTTTAAGAGCACTACATTTGTATAACATCATTGTAATTACCATTCTTACATCTTCAGTTTGCCATTTCAAGTCATCAGCCATTTGTAGTAACTTGACCTTTATTGTGAAAAACCTATTGCCCTTTGAAAGTGGTCTTCCCAACAGTGTTTATATTGAAATGATTTGGTAATATTCTTGACCCGAAGTCTAACTGTGACCGTCTGAGACCGTTACCTCTACAGGAGTGTGTTAGGAGGAGACAGTAAACAATGAGGGTTCTGGAGGGCGACTGGAGGAACAGTTCATCCATCTGGGGACATAAACCAGACTTCTGTAAATGAAGCAGATGGTATGAATGTTCAACAGTGGTTGGTGGCTAGGAGAATGAATTGGTTATAATAATATGTTTTACATTAGTAGTAGTACATTATACATATTAATCCTGTAAACATGTCTGTGAGTCAAAAAGCACTTTGGTGCAGTTTGAGTTCAGACACCTAAACCTGTGAGAGTTCCTGGACAAAACAAGGCAACTGGAAGGTTTCACTCTCGTCAGTGTAAATGTTTTGCTCTCTCGTGTGTTTTATAAGTAAGACAGTGCTGTACATTCACTGTTGTTGCAAACCACAACCCAGACTATTCCTTGGCATTTTTAAAAGTGTTAAACTGCCAGATTTGGTTAATAATGTACTAATGTACACTAGGACAGTTTTAAATTCATGTCTAAGAAGAAAGTATAAAGATGATAAACACTAAATAAGTCAATTATTTCACTTGCTGTTAAAATAAAGGCTAATTATATGTGAAGTGATTAGATCTGAAAGTCCAGCTCATGTCAGGACACAGCGTCAACACTAAAACAACTTTCAAACAGATGGAATAATCTGTAATAATTGATAATCTTG
>NW_018129762.1:0-257 GCF_001952655.1 Monopterus albus
CGATAAAAGAGCAAAAAAGAAACATCCGATTCTGACTGATAAAGAGTTAATTTTTACCTGTGATTCTACCTCAAGGGAGAAGTTGACATTCAGATCTCCCAGTTCCATCTTGTTATAAAGCAACACTGGATTGTTACGGTCCTCTGGAGTATCGGTAGCCTTGGAGAGAACAAGACAGAGGTTGAAAATCAAGAATGTCACAACGCAAACCTCTTGTTTTCTAACATGCCTCTACAGTTGCAGTGAGTGGTTCAGCA
>NW_018129762.1:2034-2679 GCF_001952655.1 Monopterus albus
CTGATCCTCATTCCAGCCGCTTCACACTCGGCTGCAAACTGCCCCAGTGCACGCTGGAGATCCTGTTTTGATGGAGCCAACAGGACAACGTAGTGCTGTGTCGATAAAATATCGAATCGCAATAAAATCGATATCAATAATGATGATAAGCTCTCGGCATTTTTACTCGATATGGATTTTTATGAAGCAATCACACAGCAGCAATATGCGACAACAGCCAATCAACATGCAGGTTTAAACATGCATGTCGGGGGAACAAAGTTAGCTAATTTCCTACAGCACTTTGCAAAACAAGCTAAAGACGAGGACGACAAAAATGAGTGAAAGCAGTGGCAAAAGTGAGACAAACATCGAGCAAGTAGTCAAAAATGATGAAATTGTCGACAAACAAGGTAGCACAAATTCGGTTATATGGAAGTGGTTTGGCTTTTTGAAAAGCGACGAGGCACAGATTCAAACTATCTGTAAAATATGTCGTTTCCCGGTCAAAACCAAAACTGGTAACACAACCAACTTATTCCATCACCTAAAAAAGTGTCATCCCAGTGAACACACTGAAAGCATGAAAATGCGGGCTGATGCTAACGTTACTTCATCAACAAGTAGAGCTAGCAGCGAGGCTGTACCAAAGCAGAAATCGATCGC
>NW_018129763.1:0-2678 GCF_001952655.1 Monopterus albus
TACAGGTTCTAAATTTTATTTCAACTCACATCCTCACATTTGTAGAAAAGTTTCTCATGTAGAGTACAGAAACTTAAAAATTCTACTTAAGTAAAATAAAGTATTTGTACTCGATTACTTTCCACCTCTGATGTTATGGCAAGTGAACTGTGAACAGTAGGTTATGATTGCATAACCAGAATAAAATTCAAAGCCATTTAAACACTAGAAGTAACTTTCAACTATTCAGAAATGAATGTGTGTGTTAGTGTTAGTAAAATAATCCATTGCCAGAGTGGTGAGTAGGGTGTATGAATTTTCTTATCTAATAAATATGAGATGCACTGATGGAAGCACAGGTGGAGCATCAGGGGGTGGAAAGTGATGCAGCTGCACCTTAGCACACACCATCTGGGCGCCCAGGACAATGTGAATGTTTAGATAATGTAAATTAACAATGTACAGCAATGCTGAGTCAGTTGAGGAAGTAGGAAGGTGCTACTATGAAGGTTATCATTATCTTACTTCCTCTTGCATTATAGCTGCATGCAAAGTCACCTCAGTCAAACACACCCTCACAGATTTCACTACTGTAGAACTTAAGCTAGCTTTGGAAAAATGCCTAGTGTGTTCATTCATGATGCCACAGACATCCACAGGCAAGAGATCACCTGTCCGGCACCGACAGTGATGGCGGCCGTGGTCACTCGCACTCTCTTGTGTATGTTGTTTTTCTTCGTTTCATGTTGTTTTTCTTTGTCTCATCCTGGATTACTTTTACCAGAGAAGAACTGTTAAATATCGAACAACTCACACCAAACTACCTTCCTCCGATTTTTGTGAACGAAGAATGCTGTATGGACATTCTGATTGGAGGTGAGCGGCAATATACTGGACCTGGAAAAAATGCCGCCATGGAAATCAGGCGGGCGCCTTGGTGCAGCTACGACAGAGGGGAACACGAACCCCACTCCATTCACCTGGCAAATCTCTGCTCCCTGGTCAACAAGATGGATGAAATTCTTCTCGTCAACAGGACTAACTCTGACTTTGCACGCTCTGCTGCTTTGTGCTTCACGGAGACTTGGCTTATCGACTCAATCGCAGGCAGCGTGATTCAAGTACCGGGCTTCCAGGTGTACAGAGCAGATCGTGTAAAGGAGCTGTCCAGGAAGACGAGAGGTGGAGGAATCTGCTTCTACATAAATGAAGGTTGGTGAACAGATGTCACAGTGCTACAGAGGACGTGTAACGCAGACCAAGAGACTCTTATCAATTGCAAACCTTTTTACTCTCCCCCCCCTCCTTGAACCGCCACCTCACTGTGGTGGAGGGGTTTGAGTACCCAAGTGATCCTAGGAGCTATGTTGTTGGGGGCTATATACCCTTGGTAGGGTTTCCCAAGGCAAACAGGTCATTTCCCTGTACCTTTGGGCCGGGGATAGGTCTCTCACTGTCGTTGAGCCAAACGGCAGTGCATAGTACCCGGCCTTCTTGGAGTCTCTGGGAGGGGTGCTGGAAGGTGCTCCGACTGGGGACTCCGTTGTTCTACTGGGGGACTTCAACGCTCACATTGTTAGGAACGCTCTGGTAGGGAGGTGAGCGAGTAAAAAAATGACAGACCCAGGTAGCTCACTTCGGTGCAAGAAGTGCTCTATTTATTTACAGTGATAATAAATATGTGTACAACCAGGTGAAGGAATACGGAGCAGAACCGGGTGTCGAGCGGCAGTCATGGAAAACATACAGTCAGATGATAAGATGATAAGGAGGAGGCCGGGCTGCGGACACTAGGATTCACTCCTGGACTGGTCGTGGTGGTTGGTTGCTGAGGGGACAAAGTCACAGAAACAGTTAATGGGAGACTATGCATCGACCTGCGTGGTGGAGTGATGTGGAGTTGAGGAGGTCCGTGGTCCGGAGAAGCGATAGCGGCGGGAAAGATAAGACATGGGGCACAAGGCAGGAACGGAGCTGGGATAAAGAACATGAGCAAATACATATAGTAGACAAAAATAATAGATTGGCATAGAAACGGGCTTGTGTGTAGAAAGAACTGGCAGGGAAGTGGACGATGAGCACGGTATAAATAGGAAGAAACTAATCAGGTGCAGCTGGTGGTGATTCAGGGGACGTGAAGCAGGTGTGTCAGATAAAGAAATCAGGGGTAATGGAGTTAAAATAGAGGGAGAGAAGTGAGAGAGGCAGGTGCAGCCGGGCAAACCTGACAGCTGGTGTTTGTTTTGTGTGTGGCAAGCAGGGACACTGGGCAAGAGACTGAAGGTTAAGAAGACAGTACGGGATAAGGAGGATCCCCAAAAACTGCAGCGCATGACTCAACGCTGACTCACACACACACCCACACACACAGGACGAGATGATGACTAGGGCGTGGAAGCACTCCAATTGACAACTGTAGATGTTTTATTAGAATTAGAGGAAAAGCCCACAATTGATTTGGTAGTAGATGGCAGAACAATAACATTCTTATGTGACTCAGGCGCATGTAAATCGGTGATAATTAATGATTAGGAATGTGGGACTATAGACTGTCTACTGATACTTTGACTATAAAGTCGGCAAGCAGACTAACAAAAAAGGAACCTCTGACTTCCTTCTTAGTTGTCACAACTGAAATAAATCAGCGGTGTACAAACCAATTTGTGTGTTCTAAAATGTGCCCAGTAAATTTGTTAGGA
>NW_018129764.1:0-299 GCF_001952655.1 Monopterus albus
TGCTAGCCACAGCTAAATGTTAGCATTTGTGTGGCTAGTTGTAAAAGACTTTACACACAAGTTCAAGTTCAAAGTGTTTATTTGTAAATATAGTAAATTAACACAGTAAATATAGTTTAGAAATAAATAACGTTATCACTCATGATAAACAGGAATAAAGCCACATTCTTAAAATAGTCGGAGATGTGACAAACACCAGGCAGTGTTATATAAATGGCGTAAAGGGTGAAAGATATATCAATACAATATGGTGTTTTACATAAGGAAAATATGACTTACAAAATACAAGTATCCGCTTT
>NW_018129764.1:402-2678 GCF_001952655.1 Monopterus albus
CGGGGCGGGGCGTGGTGGGGCGAATCCTCACTTCAAAGGAGCATTGCGTCATGGAATTCTACGTCATCATTAGATATCAACAAGAATCAGACCCTAGAAACTTTTCAGATAAGAGGTCGCGAACAAGTTCTATACACGACAGTTATTTTAAGGTGCTGTAGTTTATTTTAACATTTCTTTGTATTTTTCAGAGATAATGGAGCAATCACAAAGAAATGCAGAAATGCTTGAATCAAGGCACATTTCTGAACTACAATCAGAAGAAATGACGGTTGAGTTGGACTTTAAAGAAATAATGGCCAGCAGAGACAAATATACAACACTTGATCCTAATTGTCAAAAAGAGCTCCACACAATCCAGAACTCCAGGGACGAGATAGAACCCAAATTGGAGGCAGTGAAGAAGCATGAACAGCAGGCCCTGTTTGAATCCCACGCAGAGGAAATGCAGGGAGGGAACAAAAATCTGTTGGCACACAATGAAAATCTGCAAACAAAAGTTAATGATCTCCAAAAAAATGAGACTGAAGAGAGCAGGAGGCTCACCATTGAGATGGCCACGTTTAAATCCCAGCTTGAGGTAAAACAGACAGAAAACGATC
The DNA here is from genome assembly GCF_001952655.1 of Monopterus albus. NCBI lineage: Eukaryota > Metazoa > Chordata > Actinopteri > Synbranchiformes > Synbranchidae > Monopterus > Monopterus albus. The sequence goes on from NW_018129764.1 coordinate 1,005, forward strand.
ATCTGTTGGCAGAGAATGAAAATCTGTTGGCAGAGAATAGAAATCTGCTGGAAGACTATGCAAATCTGGAGCGAGAGGTTCATGGTATCCAAGAAAGTCAGACCAAAAAGATCAGGATACTCACCACTGAGATGGCTACATTTAAATCTCAGCTTGAGGAAAAACAGACAGAAAACAAAAACCTGTTGGCAGAGAACAAAAACCTGCATGCAAAAGTTCATGAGCTTCAAGAAAATGAGAGCGAACAGATCAGGATACTCACCACTGAGATGGCAACACTTAAATCTCAGCTTGAGGAAAAACAGACAGAAAACAAAAACCTGTTGGCAGAGAATAAAAATCCCCTGGAAGACTATGCAAATCTGGAGCTAGAGGTTCATGATCGCCAAGGGTGTGAGAACAATGAGATCAGGAGACTCACCGCTGAGATGTACAGGCTTAAATCTCAGCTTGAAGAAAAACAGACAGAGAACAAAAACCTGTTGGCAGAGAACAAAAATCTGCATGCAAAAGTTCATGAGCTTCAAGAAAATGAGAGCGAACAAAGCAGGGGCCTCACCGCTGAGTTGGCCACACTTAAATCTCAGCTTGAGGAAACACAGACAGAAAACGATAATCTGTTGGCACAGCATAAAAATCTGTTTGTAGAGTTTGAAAATGTGCTTGAAGAGAATAAAATCCTGCAAACAGGAGTTTATGATCTTCAAGAATGTAACAACAAAGTGATCAGCAGACTCATCGCTGAGGTGGCCATATTTAAATCTCAGCTTGGGGAAAAACAGACAGAAAATGAAAATCTGTTGGCAGAGAATAGAAATCTGCTGGAAGACTATGCAAATCTGGAGCAAGACATTCATGGTATCCAAGAAAGTGACACCAAAAAGATCAGGATACTCACCACTGAGATGGCCACATTTAAATCTCAGCTTGAGGAAAAACAGACAGAAAACAAAAACTTGTTGGCAGAGAATAAAAATCTGCATGCAAAAGTTCATGAGCTTCAAGAAAATGAGAGCGAACAAAGCAGGAGCCTCACCGCTGAGTTGGCGACACTTAAATCTCAGCTTGAGGAAACACAGACAGAAAACAATAATCTGTTGGGATATAATGGAAAGCTGCATGCAAAAGTTCATAATCTCCAAGAATGTGAGAACAAAGAGATCAGAAGACTCACCATTGAGATGAACACACTTAAATCTCAGTTTGAGGAAAAACAGGCAGAAAACAAAAACCTGTTAGTAGTGAATGAAAATGTGTTGGAAATGAATAGAAATCTGCATGCAAAAGTTCATGATTTCCAAAAATATGAGAACAACAAGATCGGGATACTCACCACTGAGATGGCCACACTTAAATCTCAGCTAGAGGAAAAAGAGACAGAGAATGAAAATCTGTTGGCAGAAATAATAAATGTGCTGGTAGAGAACAGAAAACTGAATATAACAGTTCATGACCTTCAAGAAAAAGAAAACAATGAGAGTGGGAGGCTCACCATTGAGATGGCCACACTTAAATCTCAGCTTGAGGGAAAACAGACAGAAAACGATCATCTGTTGGCAGAGAATGAAAATCTGTTGGCAGAGAATAGAAATCTGCTGGAAGACTATGCAAATCTGGAGCGAGAGGTTCATGGTATCCAAGAAAGTCAGACCAAAAAGATCAGGATACTCACCA
>NW_018129765.1:0-2676 GCF_001952655.1 Monopterus albus
TTCATAGTTAGTGTCTTCGACTGGGTTGCAATGTGGGGCGTATAGCCCAGGGCACATGGAGCAAGGAGGAAAACATGGGTCCCGGTTTCTTTCACCGTGTATTGTGCTCGCCACTGCTGCTCTGCTTTATGTGAATAGTCCCTTTGTGGTCGCCAATGTAACCATGCCTCCAGGACCGTAGTCGAGTGGCGCAGGGGAGGCTGATGTCTGCTCCAGGGCCGAGGCTGCAGTCCACCTCGGGGTTATTTGCCTTCACCGTGGCCTTTAGCAGCGAGCAAGATCACTCAGGCAACTTCCTTGGAAACCGGACTTTTTATTGTCACTTTCCCTCAACATGAACAATATCGCCCACTCCGGTTGAATTCCACTGTCTGTCTTTTCACACTCTCTCCAACCTGCTCATACTGACCTCTCGTCTACTACGCCCATATGTCACACGCTCTCCCTCGACCACACCTCCAGCCACACACACACACACACACCATACGTACAGACTGCTCACCAGTTATTCACACATGTTCTACGCCATTTGTAACAACGTCATAATAATAATATTAAACATCCTGTCTTCTAACAGTCATCAACTTTCTATCTAGTTATCCTTGACCATAAGCAACCTGCAGCAACTCATGAGAATGACTAAGCATTTAACAGCCTGAGATAAACATCCTGTCTACTCTAAACATTTCTAATACATCAAGTATCTAACCAATATCTATCTGACTAAAAAGACCTAACAAAACAGAGCAGACTAGAGCAGACTCTGCATCACTAATTCAACACATTCATGTCTAATAATTATCGGAATGATTTACTAATATCTAACAGTTGTATGGTTGTATGCATGTGAAAATAAAATGACACAAAGGCACATTTAGAAGTCATCTCAGCAGCTGTTCTTTTTTTTGATCAGGTTCTATGTGGTTCCATAATTAGATGTTTGTTTTGAGCACAAGAAGAGAAGAGATTTGATGATTCACTGTGGCGACCCTTAATGAGAACAGTCGAAAGAAGAAGAAGAAGGTAACCAAATTAACACCATGATAAGGATGCAGATTTGTCACCTAATTAAGCAAAGGTTAAATGCAGGGCAGATGGTGGAGTTGAGGTTACAAGCTTAGTTGGAATGGCAGGATGGGTTTTAATTGTTAGAATTGTTAACAGCTGCAAAAGAGTTGAATTAGTCATAGGTTTAAGCATTAAAAGGTTTCTTTGTTACAGCAAACATCATTAACCAGCATTCTCTGATGATGGAAAGCCAAACTGGGCCCATTAGAACCATGGCCTATTTAAAGTTAATTATAACTTTATATGCAGTTTCCTCATTTTACATAAAATAAGTTAACAAAACATTGTTAGTTTTTGTAATATATGGTTGTGTTGCGTGTGAAAATAAAATAACACAAAAGCAGGATCTAACTCTGCAGGTAATGCTGAAGGTCATCTCAGCAGCTACAACTTTACTAGGTTTTTTTGTTTCTCGATTATAGATACTTTTCATTTGTTCAGATACAGTTTTGATTTTTGTATATCTTTGTTCATGCAGGTCGCAGGATGTGTCTTGGAGAGAGTCTAGCAAAGATGGAGCTCCTCCTCTTCTTCACCTCCCTCCTTCAACACTTTCACTTCACTCCTCCACCTGGAGTCAAAGAGGATGAACTGGATCTGACACCAGCTGTGGGCTTCACCCTCAGCCCCTCACCGCATGAGCTGTGCGCTGTCAGACGCTAATGAGGAAGGAAGCTGGGACAAGAACTTCATCTCTTGAGTGTGCATCACAAATTTTCATGCTGAACACCGTGAAGTTCAGGCTCAGTGAAAGGGACATAAAGATGGGGGTAACTGTAAATAGTTTCCATAAACTGGTTTAACTTCTTATATTTCAGTAAATTGCATAAGTCATGACATTTTTTTTTACCATAAATAAACCTGGACAAGAACAGTTGATATTAAAATAAATGTGGCGGAGGGGAATATGCCACCGCCTTGTGGGGGGAAATAATAACCCCTACCCTAGGGAAGACTGAGTGAGTTACAGGATCTGGGTCCCCCCACCCAATGCTTTTGGTCTCTATATAACAATTTGTATAGGTTGGTGCTTATCGTGTTGCTATGATGAGCTACAGCCAAGGTGAGGTGGGCATCAGGACTAACTTTACACACGATGGCCCCTGGAGTGTGTATGTATGCGTGCAGGTGAAAGCTTTTTTAAATGCACAGCCCACCCTTCCCAAGACTAACAAGATAAGTGAGACACCCCCACTCCTTAGAATAGGAATATAGCTTAAACCAGTTCAAGTTAATGAACCAAAAATAATTTATTATAGCAAAGTATTAATATAAAAATAATTAATAAAACAAATTGTTTACTCCTCCTTTTGTCTGGTTCCTTACAAGAAAAGTGATCTCAAACTTCGAACCCAGTTCAGAGGGAAATTAAATCCATCAAAAAATAGACAAAGAAAATATCAATTACCAGTATGTTTCAGTTGAACCCTTAAACCAAAAATGTCCTTTTACCAAAAACTTAAAATAACCAGTTCAGTCCAAAGTTCAAAAGTTAAAGTTCACTCCAAAAATCCAGGAAATCCAAAAGTCAAAAATGACTTGTCCAAAATTCACATTCAATCCAATCTCGTACGGTGAAAATCCAAAACGTGAAATATGACTCACTTG
>NW_018129766.1:0-1137 GCF_001952655.1 Monopterus albus
AAAATGTTTAATTCAGAGTAAAACAAACATTTGGTTTAGAGGATATCACTCCGATATCCCAGCCCAGAACGTTGTGGAAAAAGGGATATTAAAAAAAAAATAAACGAAGTAGACTCATTTTCGAGTTCACAAACAGAACTCTGAGGAGAAATTGTTAGGATGGCTCGAACACAGAAGTGAGCGAGTCACAAAAATTGACGGACCCAGGTGGCTGACTTCGATGCAGGCACTGCTAGTTTATTTACAGTGTTAAATAAGTGACAAAAAATGAACAGTAGAGTAACAACGGGACCGGGTGTCGAGCTTCGGAGGGGAACACAGTCAATGGTGGAGACGATGAGGAGAGGACCGGGCTGCGGACACTGGGACTCACTCCTGGACTGGTCGAGTTGTATGGTACTGAAGATGAACAGAAATTGTACATACGGTAAGTAGTAGACTGTGCATCGACCTGCAGGGTGGTGATGAAGTAGAGCGGAGGAGGTCCGTGGTCCGAAGGAGCGACTGAGGCGAGGAGGGAATGAATCTAAGCAACTGGAGAGAAGGAGACGACAACACAGATCAACGGGAACAAACGGGCCTGAGAAATGCTAGAAAGAACTGGCAGGGGAGTGGACGAAGAGCAGGGACTAAATAGGGAGAAACTAATAAGGTGCAGCTGGTGGTAATCCGGGGGTAAGAAGCAGGTGTAAAGGATAACGTAATGAGGGTAAGGGAGTGAAAACAGAGTGAGAAAGTAGGTGCAGCCGGGCAAACCTGACAGAAATGTCTTTTATAAATAAAATTACTTACAAGGGTAAAATTGGTGAGAGGTTTTGATGTGACCCTCTTTTTTAATTTATTGCCCCTGAAAGTTGGCTTGCCATTAAATCAATCATCAATTCAATCACTAATTTTAAATATTTTTTTTTTATTAAAACAGTGAGCAAACACAACAAACCAAAAGCAGGGAGCACAAGGACAGTATTAAATAAAGTATAACAATGGAAAACATCAATCCATCCATCCATTTTCCTCCGCTTATCCGGAACCGGGTCGCGGGTGCAGCAGTCTAAGCAAAGATGCCCAGACTTCCCTCTTTCCAGACACTTCCTCCAGCTCCTCCTCCGGGGGAATGCTGAGGCGTTCCCAGGCCAG
>NW_018129766.1:1382-2673 GCF_001952655.1 Monopterus albus
AAAACCCCGGATGGACTTTGTAGGTAGGACAGCATCAGTACAGAACTGCACATAGTCCAGAACAGCTGATGTTTAAGCAGAGCCTCCCCTGTCAATCTTGAAAAGAAAAAAAAGTTAACCGTAAAATATAATAAATGTTAATAATTGTCGGCTGGTGTGTGTTGTAGGCCCCTTTGCCGTTCAAATCTGATGTTGAAAGAATTTTTTTCAATAAAGAATAGCAGAATTCCTGTATGTCTGGTTCAAATACATGGAGGAGATGCGCGATGAGGCAGCACTTTGCTGTGCCTCTCGGTGGATCGTGTAATCCTCACAAACTGTATGCAATGCAAATAGTGTGTCGCTGTCCGTCTATATGTCGCAAATAGAGGTCCTCTGCAGAGGGCGCTAGTGAGCCCACAGATTCTTGCGCTACCTACAATCTTCTTCGTGCTTGTTTATATTTCCTTTACAATCCGCCTTATCAAAATGGAAGATTACATTTCCAAGCTGAGAAAATTCGCAAATCTGGACTTTCAATCAAAACATTTTGACAGTCTGGACATTTTTGTCCAGAAGGATCTTCTTTATTGAAATAATTTGTTTTACTATTGGATTCGAACGGTAAAAGGGTTTGTAATACATACCAGCTGACAAATGGATTTCGTGTACAAGTAAAGGTAAGACCATAAACTTTTATTATTTCTAGTTAGAAATAAGCTCAATTGGAATAAATTTTAACCTCAAATTAAATATGGGTCACGTTTGTGTGAAGAATGCTGATGAGATATAAAACATAACGCATTGTCTGTTAACAGACAGTTTGTTAAAGGTTCATTTGTATTTGTAAATCTGACTGTAAAAGAGTCAGTGCCTCACCAGCTGTCAACCTCACCACACGTCACTGGAATTTAATACTGTCTAAGTATCTTTTGATATCCTTTATGAAGGTAGCCATGAGAGGTTTTAAAATTTTAAATTTACATTAATGAATATAATATTTTGCAATTAAAAACAAGGTTTATTATAAAGTATTTGTAATTTATTTTAGAAAGTATTTTGTCATCATCAACCATCTTGAATGTTTTTAAAGGAGAAAGAAAACAGAGATTTTATTTTCAATAAAAGTAAACATGTCTGACCAAAAATATTTCCGTGTAGTTACAGGAGCACAACAGAAAAGTTTTGAGAGGATAATATTTACACAGTAATTTAACTTATTAATTAAAATACATTTATTAGGTAAGGTCCAAACTTTTTCAAAGTCATGCTACTGACAAAACCCTCCCGGTGTAACGTTATTTCTGCCTGC
>NW_018129767.1:0-2672 GCF_001952655.1 Monopterus albus
TTAGTGTGTTATGTTCTTTTTTGTTTTTTTAGGAAAAACAAAATTAGAAGAAGATGTTAGCTTCCTGTTCTGATCTCTGCCGATAACGTAGCTCAGCCTGTATATTTTTATGGACAAGTCTAGGTTTGGCCTCATTTTGGTGCCAGACAAAAGGCTGACATAGTGGCCAAATATTATTCATTATCTGAGGATCGTGAATAATCACAGTCAATTTCATGACAATCTGACAAATACTTTTTGAGACACTGTCAGGCACCAAAGAGGATGCATTTTAATCTCAATGTGATGCTAAACAAAAGTTGTCTGTGGACTCCGAATGATCACACCAGTTCAGAAGGCAACTGGCCAGAAGCTGTCAAGGTATCTTGCTTTCGGGCATGAAAACAAATAGAGTAACTTTGCCATCATTGAGCATCAATGCTACTGTGACAAAAGAATGTAAAATAACCTTGTTTCACTGGATTATGACCATTAAGCTCATGACATTAGAATGCTGTAGGCTAGCTTGACGTACAAGCTAGTCCCTAGCTAGGCTAACTAGATAACAAGGAAGCTTTGTATTTTTGTGTGTTTTCTGTTACCAATTAAATGCCATGCTTCACAATATCAATTTCACTCCAATTTAATGTTAATTTAATTTAATGAGAGACCTCAAATGGTATGATTATTTCTGCTCTCAGCTCTGATTTGAAAAAATATTTTGGTGTCTACAACTGTCAGTTGCTACCATTACCTGTGTATGTTCCCTGTCTGTCAGTCTCCAGGTGATGCCAGTATATCATACTCTGCCAGAAGCACAAAGCTGTTTTCTCTGATTCTCCGGACTCTGACCAAATCTCCACACTCCTGGACATGGATCAGCCCTCTTTCTCCTCTCCCATACTCTCTCTCCCTGTCATTCAGCGTCATCTCTGTCTGTTTGTGACAGGCTTGACGGTACATATATCTTATCCCGACCACCAGCACCATACCCAAGCCAGCTGAGGAGCCCAGCAACATGCCCAGCTCCCAGGCACTGTGTCTGGGGATAATATCTGGATATTTCTCTTCCTTGTCTGGAGTTCCAGAGGGATTGGAGGGACGTTTGGGTTTAGTTTCACTGTTCGGAAGATTTGGTTTCAATTCATGACCAATATTTAGTTTAAAGTTTGGTTTAAGGCTTGGATCAGGTTGGTGGTTTGGGTGAATCACTGCTCTTAATGTTGGTGAGTTAATGATGGTTTTAGGATTAGATGATGCCATGTGGTTCTGGATTAGCAACCTCTGACCTACAGTCACTTTGTGGGAGGGTGCAGGGGACAAAGAGGACGAGGAGGGGTTGTGAAGAGAACGACGGGGAGCTGGTGAGGGTCCTGGATACATGGTGGTAGATGACATAGAAGAGGAGGAAGTGGCAGATGAATTGGAGGAATATGATGATCCCAATGGGAAGAGAGAAGTTGCTGGGGTAGAGGTAGATGAGGAAGAAGGAGGAGGTGAACGGGGGGAAGTTGCAAAACCTAGGGAAGAAGCTCCAGAGACAATGGAGGAGGAGAGAACAGGAGAGATGGTGGAAGAAGAGGTTGAGGAAAAGGTTGAACCTGTGATATACTGGGAGGAGGTAAAGGGAGATGAGGAAGAAGTAGATAAAGGGAGTGGGGAGAATAAGGGAGCTGGTGATGGATAGTTGGAGGAATTCAATGATTTTAATGAAGAGGCTAAGGAGGATGGCACAGGGGAAGTAGAGGATGGTTGGTCAGAGGGAAAATTAGGAGGAACTGAAATCGGGGAAGGAGAAGTTAGAGCAGAAATGGCTGGAGCTGTTTTGGGTTGGTCCTTTACAGAGGAAGAAGAGGAATGGGTGAACAATTTTGATTTGATGGATGGATGCATTGATACTAGGGGTGAACCTGTAGAAGGATATGGAGGAGTGGTAGAGCTATGGTGAACAAGGGAAGATGCAAGCAAAGTATGATCTGAAGTAGAGGATGAGGAGTGAAGAGTTGACTGATAGGTAGAGCCAGAAAAATAAGAAGGAGAAGGAGTAGCTAAGGGAGCAAAGACAGACACTGGGCTCATGGTTTTGATTTTTGCTGGAGACAGAACATCTGTGATCTCTTTACCCTCATCTAGTGTGACGACTGGGTCAACCCTCAATGTGAAGAGTAGAGGGCTGAAAGATCTGGGAGTTACTGAAGGCTGAGATTGCTTCCACCCAGATGTAGATGCATGGGGTGTATTACTTTGGGAAAGGGGCTGGGAAGAGATACTAGAAGCTTCAGATAGTATTTCAGATTGGGACTGGTCTGTCTGGGGAAAGCTACCTTGACCCAGAGTTTGACTGGGGGTAGTTTGGGGCAGGGCTTGGTGAAAGTAACCCAGAGGTTCAAGATGAGATGGACTGTTCAGGGATACAGTTGTTTGAAGGTCAGGGTGAGGTGGGCTGGTTTGCTTTGGTCCCATTTGGTGTTCAAATTGGTTATTTTTAAGTGGAGATTTGGGTAAATGACTCACAGACTGGTAGTGGGATGGAAGGTGTTTGTTGGGTAGATGCTGGAGTGATAGAGGGTTGGGCTGAGCAAGAGATGGACTTTTGTGGGTCTGGATAATAGACTGAAGGGTGGATTTGGATGCAGTATAGGGGTTTAATGAAGAGGTTTGGGGAAAGGGTTTAAAGGAAGATGCTTGTGAGA
>NW_018129768.1:0-610 GCF_001952655.1 Monopterus albus
TGTCTCTCCCTTGCCAGTTTGTTTTCATTCTCAGGCCCTCACGTTGTTTCTACAATTTGTCTCCCCAGTTTGTTTTCTCTGTATGTTTGGTCTAGGTCCCGTTGAGTTTCCCCCAGCACTCTGCCTTGCCTCTCCACAACCGGATTTCTCCTCGTTTCCCTCCATGGACTACTACCTCCGGACCTCGGCTCCACTCAACCCTTCCAGCCTCCACCAGTCAGGTTGATGCACAGTCACCAGTAACTGTCTGTACAAACTCTTCTACTCTTATCCCCTCAGTAACCTCCATCGGCCAGCTCAGGAGTGACCCTGCTACGCAGCTTGGCCCACTCCATCCATCTCATCATGCTTCCTGTATACTGTTGCTGATCGACACTCAGTTTCATATTTCATCCTCACCAACTTTGTTTGTTCATCATTACCGACACTGTAAATAAATTACGCACTGCTTTCACTGAAGTCAGTTACCTGGGTCCGTCTTTTTGCTCACTCACTCCATGTGCGAGCGAACATAACAATAAGGCTCTACAAGGTCTTTAAGATATGATGGAGCCTTGTCATTAAGGGCTTTGTATGTTAGGAGAAGGATTTTAAATTCTATTCTGAATTT
>NW_018129768.1:2220-2671 GCF_001952655.1 Monopterus albus
GCGGCTCGGCTCGGGAAGGAGACTTGCGTTAGCCCTGGGCCCCGCGCGTTTTTACCCCTCTCTTTTTTTTCTTAACCTCCCAGACTGCTGTTCAACTCCCACACATCCCCTGTTGTTTATTCACTGTCACCTGTTGATTGCTACAAATCTGCACACCATGCACGCAGCCACTGCAGTTTCCTGGGGAGCCTACATGAGAACAGCTTCTGCCGGTCAGGCGGAGGCTGTTGGTCCAGCTGGTGCGCGCAGCTTGGATGAGCGCTCCAGGACTCACCACTCACTTTTCGCTTTAGTGCGGACTCCCAGCCAGTCAAAGCAGCCCACGGGCTTCCGCTTCAGCTCTTCAAAATAAATGTCTTACCTTTTCCAATATGATAAAGACTGTCCAGTGTGTGTGTGACTTAAAGTAGTTAGCTACTACTGAATAATTTTTCAATTAAACCATTATTGG
>NW_018129769.1:0-2669 GCF_001952655.1 Monopterus albus
AGACAAGTGAAGCGGTGCTCAGGTCAAAGTGAGAACAAAGCTGGCATCACGTTTGCTGACAGTGTTGTGGAAAGATACTCACTGTGAGGTGGTACTGTCTCCAGGTCTCTGGACAAGCCTGAGGAGAGAAAAAAAACACAACTGATATGGTCACCAAATGAATAAACAGACACACACGTGCTCATACACACAACGCATATAAAAATAATTAAGAAAAGACAGGGGAATGAAAATGTCTAAAGAAAGACTTTTAGCATGGTCTATGGCTCTTTATTCTGAGTGAGATAATAAAGACACAGTGAGGACGTAATATTTAGACAATACTGCTGAAACAGACTTTTATCACAGAGGCACGGAGGTGAGAAGTGAATAGCTGAAGACAGAAAGCAGAGGATGGAGAGATGGCAAAAAAGGAAACAGAAAAGCAGGCTGTGGTATCATCTGTTAGTCTGCCCACTGTTTAGGTCTCTTCCTCTGTCTCTAGCTAATCATTTAGTGAGAGACTGTGTCCCTTCAGTCAGTCACTCAAATAGCAAGTAAGGAAGGCAGTCAGTCATTTTGTCCCGGTGTGGCTAAAGCATTATCTCTGGGGCTTCGCCACGCTGTTACTTAAGCGTTCCGACATCCTTTCCCAACCGCCGCCACTTCCCACTGGGAAATTGAAAATGCCACAGTCGCTGCAGGCAACAAGATTTATCTACTTACACACCTACTGAGTGAGAGAGGAGAGGGTGATTTAAGCCTGTTCTGTGAAGATGGCTACATGCTTTCTCTTGTATACACTAAACAAGTTCCTATATAAATCTGTATGATATGCAAATTCACATCACATTAAAAAGTGACTATTTGGGCCTGAAGCCCTTTTATTTAAAGCGGCCTGTATATAATGGAAGGCACTGTTGCTGGCCTATTCTGTGCCAGTTTTTGTTGTTGATTTAAATACAGAGATGGACAAAAAAATGCATTTCTACAGCTGTACCTTTCCTCACTTCTCATCCAGCTTTCTTTTCCTCAACAACCCCCTCCACCCACACCCCCTTCCTCCTGCTTGCTCTCTCCCTCCAGACCGCCGGGGTAGTGTGTTGTTGTCGGGGGCGACAGGCGAGGCGAGCGACACGCTCGCGCTCCGTCAACTGTCTGTCTTTAATGAGAGACACAGAAAGGCCCAGGGGACAGAGACCTGACTCTCTTTCTCTCTCAAGCACACACTAACACATACAGTACAATTTGTGTGAGTGTACGAAAAAAAAGTTATGCATTCCAAGAAAAGGCTAATTACAACACCAACAGCAACTTTGTACCTTTGTTTTGTTGTTATAAAATGATATGCAGAAGGGAGGGCAAGAACAAGATGAACACAAAGATCTGGATGAAGAAGTGAGAAAGAATGGGCAAGAGATGGTGAAGAAGAGAAAAAACGAGCGGTGTGTCCTGATCTGCCCTCTTCCTCTTGTGTTCACCTGGTTACTCATCCATTACAGAGCACAGTACATGAGTGACGGAGCGAGAGTGAGAGAGAGAGAGAGAGAGGTGGAGGAAACACAGGCAAACTCTCACATACTCACAGGGTTTTCCATTCTATGGCATTAGTGTAAATGGGTAAGGTAATGAACGCTGCGGTGGGATAATTGTCATTGATGGTCATTAGATTCACCTTTCAGTGCCAACACACACACACACACACACACACACACGCACACACACACTCAAGCCCCCAGCTGGAATATGCAGCATGGCAGAGACATAACTAAGCGTATCAATTAATGTGAACAGCAGCGTGTGCTGACCCCTGGTCATTCATTATTACTGAAAAAGAACGTGGGGGACACAGGGGGGAGGCGGCACTGGGAGGAAATATTAGAGTGTGGCATACCTCCGCTATACATGTGGCTACTTCTTCATCATGTTTATATTAGAGAGCAACTGTTCTTTGTTCTACAGGCTGCAGCCCCCATACACGTGATCTATGGCTGCATTTGCTAAAACATCAGGATGAAGTTTAAAGAATTCAAATCTTATTCCTGCGTGGTCCTAGTTCCAATTTAGGAAGCTCTTAATGCTACTGTATACAATCCTATTTCAGACAATGGTGTCCTTCTAACTTTGTAGAAAGACTGCAGAATGGCCATTTCCAATCTCTACATGACAGCGCCCCTGTGCACATAGAAAGGCTTTCTGAGTTTGATGTGGAAGATCCTGACAAGCTTGTGCAGAGATGAGACCTCAGGCCTTTTTGCTCAACATCAGCATCTGACCTCACTAATGCAGCTGTGGCTGAAAGGGAGAAAATCTCTCTAACTAATTTCCAAAACTTTGTGGAAAACCTTTCCACAACGGTGGAGGATTGTACAGCCATGCTGTGATGAAGGCACATTTGGCTTTTGTTGTAAATACCTGTATTGCCCTCAAATGTGTTCTACAACCTAAGAAAACACAATGCTATACTTACGTTGTAGATGTGTCCTGGCATCCCACAGCGCCAGCACTGTTTGTGCCAGTATGCTTGCTCACTGCAGGACTCAAATTGGTGGCCAGGCAGTCCGCAGTTTTCACAATATTTGTGAAGGCATAAACTGGCACGGTGGCCTGTGGTGCCACAAAGGAGGCAGGGTGTCAACTTCTGTACATACACAAACAAATAGACACATAACACTGTTAGTAGCTTTACG
>NW_018129770.1:0-995 GCF_001952655.1 Monopterus albus
CGGTAATCCCCCAAACAATCTACAAACGAAACGAACTGATTAAGCACTTTACATCATAACAGATCCGATATACAGTCAGGTCATTAAACATACCTCAAAGGGAAAGCAGGACACAGATCAGTGGCGGAAGATTCACTTCAAAACAATTACAGCGACGACCAATTCAGAAATTGCTTATCACAACAGCTTCTCCAGGGGTGGTATTTATATCCATAATCATCCCAGCAAATTGCTCACCGGGCGGTATAGGCGTGGCCAACTCGCCGGTTACAAGCAGTAAAATACTACTTATACACTTAAAATCTGATCATGTAATTTATAATATGTTGGCAAAACTAGTAATTTTACTGGTGAGTCTTTTACAGAATGGAGGAATAATGACGTCACTTTCTTACTTGAGCATCATAATAGATGTGACGTCAGCAGCTGCACTATCAAAGGACTAAGCCAACGTTAAATTTTAAGTTTGGTTTTCAAGTTTCTCTCACTCGACGACTTCACGGAACCGGAGACACATATTACAATTGTGTTATTACACATAACACAATTTTGCTGCCTTTACATCCAATGGTGATCCTCTGATCATGACCAGATGCTTTTACCAGGACAGGTGCGATTTTTAATTATGCTAAGTATTCAGCTATGTGCGGCTAGCGACTGTGATCGCTAAAAGAAATTTGAATTACCAACGCAGGATTACTTTGGATATCTCAGAAACAAATACCTTAGAGAACACAGGTCAAAGTAAGTGTACAGTTTATAACTTTAATCCCCCAAAATAAATGTGAGACATAAAATGTGCCATAGAAATAATTTTCCACATTGTCTGTTCGTTAGCTCATCTCTGATTTACAAAAGAACTATTGATTTCCATCTGACCCCAGAAAAACAGACTTTCCCGGCTCACATACAGGCTGCCCTCTGGCCCACCTACAATAGATTTACAACTATTTTGATAATCGTGAGAGCATTGTGATGGCATGTCTCACTATTCT
>NW_018129770.1:2452-2668 GCF_001952655.1 Monopterus albus
AATTCTGTCTCTCAGAGTGGGAATGCACCTACAATGTGAATGTCAGACCCCTCCATGATTTCTAAGTGGGAGAACTTGCAAAATTGCAGGGTGTTCAAATACTTCTGTTCCTCACTGTAATGAAAAGAATCAGTAGCTGCATTTGGATACAAAATAGTTAAACAAAGCTCCATCTCAGTCAACTTCAATAGTCAAGTCCTACTTTTACCTCAGTGC
>NW_018129771.1:0-2667 GCF_001952655.1 Monopterus albus
AGGCGTAGCCCTCTAAGGGCTGTCGCTTTTGGGTTCATCCATTGCGCAGTCCTGAAGAGATTCTTTCACGCCCTGTGCCCTGCACAGGGCTGTCCCCAAAACAGGTCTGCTGCGATGGCATAAATGCCATCGTGACCTGTGATCTTCTCCCTACACTAGCACTTTTTCTTCAGCTGGCCGAGGTGGAGACAGCAGGGCTGCCAGCGTAGAGGGCTACGCCTATACTCATAGAAGCTTGAGTTACTGAACGTAACTATCGTTCTATTTTGTATAGGCTTCGCCCTCTAAGAGCTGTCGCTATTGGGATAAAGCGCAGCTGGATGAAGTCAGTGCCCTGTTGGCACACCGCCGCCCAAGAGCATTAAAACACACCTCCGTTTGCCAACATACCCCATAATAGCAGCCTAAACAACATCCTCTCTTCTGTATCAGGCCTTGCCTGAGAAGCAGGTGCAATTATGCACATGTAACACCTGACTGCCACTGTAAGAAGGCAGAATGGCCATTCTGTTAACAGGGGAGGAGAAGTGCAGGGAAGAGCGCACAGATAACAGTTAAATTGCAAGAGCATACGGGCGCTAGCAGCATACAGAGATAATCAGATGCCCGTATTACGCAGCTGTTGTCTCACAGTAGTAATACCAATATTACCAACGGAGAACAGTAAGCATGACAGTGCCAGTAGCTGACCATAGTCAGGTGAAAAGAGAACATGAGTATCATGGAGAGCGTACAGACAGAGTGCGTGTGTGCAGGAAGGGCACTGACATGGTACAACGGCGGCTTGCATTGATAGTACAGTTAAGTGAGAGTACATGGCTGACAAGCAATCACTTGAGGGAGAAAACACGTGGAATTAGCGCTCGGTGGTGGTTGTGCACTCGCGTTCCATGACGAGGGAAGCTTCCCGGTCGCGTAGAACACTCGGGACCGAGTGAGCCAGTGGAAAACTCGGATGCGTCCCGAAGGTAGAATAGGGTCAAAAGACACGGAGAGGCCCATGAGGATGCCATGCAGATGTCCTTCACAACCATGCCTTAGAGAGGACAGTGGAAGATGCAATAGCCTTCGGGAGTGGGCTCTGATGCTAGGTGGGGGATCACACCCAGCTAACATGTAAGCCTGTGTGATAGCCTCACACAGCCAGTAAGACAGCTGTGGTTTGGTTAAAGGCTGTCCAAGAGAATGCCTCCTACAATGAACAAACCGTTATTGTGTCTGTCTGACAGCTGCTGTGCGCACCACGTAATGGGACAGCGCACACACCGGAAAGAGAACATGAAGTTCTTTCTCTGACTCATTTCTGTGGGGTGGAGGAAAGAACCCATCCAGGTAATGACTCTGGATCGAACAAAGGATATTATTATTATTTTCGACGCAATGGCAGGATTCGGTCTCAGAACAGCAGAGCTGCCGTCTTCGTGTATGAGAAGGCACTCCCGGTGAGACAGCTTCCACAGATCACCAGCTCGCTCAGCTGAAGTTAGGGCTAAGAGAAGTGCTGTTTCCAGAGAGAGATTTGTGTTATGGACTCAAAGGGGGGTTCCCTGAGCGCATGCAAAACCAGAGGTAAATTCCACTGAGGTGCCACTGAACGCATCACAGGCTTGTCTGCCTATACCCCTGAGAAAGCGTTTCACCAGCGGGTGTGCAAAACACAGTTTGCTTACCAAAAACTTTATGGCATGAAGAGATGGCACTGGCATATGCTTACACAGTAGACAGAGCCAGGCTTCTTTCTACCAGGATTTGTAGAAAATTCAGCACTTAAGACAGTGGGCAGGAAGTGGGAGCTGTGCCCCTCTCCATGCACCAACATTGAAAAACTGACCATTTGCAGCTTAAGGCACCATAATAGATGGAGATCTCACACCATGAATCGCTTGTATGACTTCCGGAGGCAACCTTAGGCTCTCCAGTTACTCCTGTTCAGGGGCCAGGCCCACAGCCATTGACCTGACACGGGGAACCGCTGGATGCAGATGCTGCAGATGAGAGAGAGCTTGCGTGCTCCGGAGCTATCAGGAGGATGCACAGCCATTCCTCTTGAACGTTCAGTGAGAACTCTGGTGGCACCACACGTTCCCGCATGCTGCGAACAGGCCTGCCACCGCTCCACCAAACCTGTCCCACAGTGTCTAAACGAAGGACGGATTCAGCCTCCACTTGCTGGGCTGAGGTCCGCCTTGTGACATGAGATCCGTAGCATGGTTCTGCTCACCGGTGATGCGCATGGCTCTGAGGGAGAGCGGGTTCTGATGAGCCCAGAGCAGGAAGCTTTCTTTCCATATGGGTTTATTGCAAAAAAAACAGCTGTGTTTTAGATTCAACCGGTTCTTTTATCTGAAGGCCCCAAGAAGTAACACTCAGGAAACAGGAATCAGCTTTACATAGATTTATTTTCTTCTGGTTAAATGCAGAGTTATTACAGCGCTGGGCTCTATGAGATGACAAGTCCCAAGAGCCCTGATAATAGGAAGTAATTCACATTTATCTTCTCGGGCTGGGACTGCCCTGAACATGGGTGAAACTCATATTATCTTTTAATCTTCTGACTCAAGGTTTATACAAGGTTCATACAAATATGAACTCATATTATCTTCTAATCTGTTGGCTCTACACTCACAACATGAACTCAACACAAGGTTCATACAAATATGAACTCAT
>NW_018129772.1:0-1776 GCF_001952655.1 Monopterus albus
CTCAAATGAATGAAATATATTTTGTGTATTTTTAGGAAAGGCAACAAATCTAATGAAAACCTGTGGGATGATTAGTCCTTGGAAAACCACTCAGTGCATCAGACTTATGATGTTTCATTAGTGTTTCAGTAACTGAAGCTGCTGGTGGCAGCACAGTCATCCAGTTTATCAGTCTGTCCTGAATTTTCCTGATATTTCTGTCTGACTGTAACAAAATCACCACAGCAGCAGATAAGGACCAGGAGGAGGTAGCAGTGATAGACACAGCATCTCCTCTTCAGCAGCCTAGGTGATACCCACTCCACAGCCTTTTTAAATGACTTTCCTCTTGAGCTCTTTGCTGCTCAAGTACCTTATCTGTTTTTAGATGTGGCAAGTAGCATCCAGCAGAGTTGCATCTCTCCAAGGACATCTTTCATCAACGCAAAATCTTCCATAAACCCGGAGTTTATCAGGTTCTTCATAGGCCTTTTTGTTTCTCTCTTGCCATTGGAGCATAACGAGTCCTTGTTGGCTGTTTTAAAATGTTTTACAATGTTTAGAGCCATGGTCCATGTCTATAAGAGCACTGTAGACTGAGCTGGCATCAAAATCTTCTCTAAGCTCCACGACCTCCAGGAAAACATGATCAGTAACCAAAAGGAACAGGACATGGCGCCACCAAGTGGTTGCAGTGTAACTCTACAGGCATTAGAAAAGTAGGCCTGTCAGTGAGACGACAGAGAGCTTGTCAGTGTTTCCTACTGTAAATGAAAGACCAGGTGTAAAAAGATAATGTTCACTGCATTGCACTGAAAGGACAGAAAATAGAATGATGTGACATTCATGTGGACGGCAAAGTAAGAATTTGATTGTACAGGGAAACACGTTTCCTAACTGTGCATATGACAAAGAAACACTTTGTTATTAAAGACTATTCAGACATTCAAGGTCAGTTAATCACATTCATGTCTTACTTAGAAACTATAAACACACTGTGATTGTACAGCACTTTTTCTACATTACCTTGACAGAGGAACCTTACAAATTCATAAACACCAATGACAGCAGAGCTGCCATGCAAGGCGCTGACCTGGCCACAGGGACCAACCTGGGATTCAGTGTCTTACACAAGGACACTTCATCATGTGGACTGGTGAGACTGGGAATTGAACTGTTGACCCTACAATCAGAGGACAGCCTGCTCTACCACTGAGCCACAGCCTCCCTGTTTTGCTTAGGTAGTAAACCTGTAACGATTCAAACTGTGAAGTTATAAATGCTGCAAAAACTAGCTGCTTCTTGTTTTGCTGATGAAGCATTTGTCTTTACGAACCATGAACAACTAACATTTTGTTTGGTCGCAAAAAATTTCAAAAGCAGAAGTTACAAACATAGAAAGAGTAAATAAATATTTAGATAACAGCTTAGACTGAGGAATTTCAGGATTCAGTCTGTCTCGTCCTCCAGGCTGCTGCTGTGTCACATGACTCAGTGTTTGGAGACCAGGCCGGTCATCACATCATGTTACTGTCTGTCAGAGTTTAGAGCAGGAGCTGTTTGGAGGGAACGTCCTCACTAGTGAGGTCTTCTTGTGTCTCTCCCAGACCGTAGTGGAGCCCAAAGCCAGGGGGCTGCTGGGTACATAGTTTCCTGTTTCCTGCTGCAGCAGCTCTCTGCTCACAGCTACAGTCGGACACTGTGTTTCTGAAGTCATGATGGAGACCTGATGCTCACTGTGATGGACGGCCTGGTTCAAGGTTCAAGCAGCTCCAGGGACGAAGGACAACACTCTTA
>NW_018129772.1:2545-2665 GCF_001952655.1 Monopterus albus
AGGGGCTGGTGGATAGTGGATCGGGCAGCAGTCGAAGGGAGGGGCCCCGACAACCCAATCTCTTTACAGGAGACTAGTCCTGGGGACATGGATTGTTACCTCACTGGTGGGGAAGGAGCC
>NW_018129773.1:0-2664 GCF_001952655.1 Monopterus albus
CCTTACCCCCTCCCCCAGCCCCGAAGGGGGCTTTTCCGGGGTTGAGGAAAGCCATACCCGCTTTTGGGTGTAGGCAAACCAAAATCGGGCGCATCACGAAAAATGGCGGCTGCAGGACGCACTAGGGCACTGCTTACGCATCGCCCTGGTGCTGATTGTTCCCCTTGGTTCCCATCAAGGCTTCCCAGTTGGCCAGCACTCGACTGATGAAATATTTCCGTTGCTCAGCGGTCAGAGCGGCTACCCGTTCGCCGAGTGGTTCCAGCATTGCGCCCACTTCGATGAGCCGCCGTGTTCGTTGCTTGCGTTCGTCGGCCTTGGCTCTCGCTAACTTCGCTTCGAGCAGGGCAATGCGTTGGCTTGGTGTTTTAGTCGTCATGGATTTTTTTCCTCGTTGTGATGTTCCCTAACGAGTAACAAAAAATCCGACGCTGGCAAGACTGCATTGACGAAATCGCAAAGCCTGCTTGAATGAAAGAGGGGCGCAAGCGAGCGAAGCGAGCAGCCCAAAATCTATTGCGCAGAGCGAAGCGAAGCACCAGCAATAGCGCACTTATACATCGCTTCGCGATGTGTGCGCCCTGCGGGGCTAAGAGCAAAGCAAAAACCACAACAGGAGCAACAGCAAAACATGGCAATCTTCCACCTCCACGCACAGGTGATAAAGCGCAGCGAAGGACGTTCGTCCGTTGCTGCTGCTGCCTATCGCCTTGGCGTTGCGTTGGAAGATCCTCGCACCGGCCTGCGCCATGATTTCAGCCGCAAGGGTGGCGTGTCTGGCTCGCTGACGCTTGCCCCCGACAACGCTCCGGCTTGGGCATCGGACCCGGCTCAGTTGTGGGCCAATGTGGAGACCATCGAGAAGCGCAAAGACGCTCAACTTTGCCGCGAGTTCGACATTGCCCTGCCCCGCGAACTGACCCCCCAGCAGTGTGCCACGCTGGCCCGTGCGTTCGTCCAAAAAGAGTTCGTTGACCGGGGCATGTGTGCAACGATTGCTTTCCATCACATCGGTGGAGACAACCCCCATTTCCACCTGATGACCACGATGCGAGACATTGACCAGGACGGGTTCAAAAATAAAAACCGCGACTGGAATGACAAGCAATACCTAGACCATTGGCGAGCCGAATGGGCACGCTATGCCAACCATGCGTTGACCTTGGCCAACTCACCAGCACGCATTGACCACCGCTCGTTGAAGGCCCAAGGCATCGACCGCGAACCGACCCAACATCAAGGGCCGAAGGCGTTCGCCATGCAGGCCCGTGGTGTGGTTGTTGACCGGTTCCGCAGGGTGATGGTGGACCTCGTAACCATGCTCAAAGCCCGGAGGGTGGCCCGTCAGGGCCTTTCCCCTTCCCCTCCCATCACAACCCCGCCCCGCAAGGGGTGGGGGATGGGGCGGGGCCGGTAGGCTCCGCCAGTGAGGTGCGATAGCGCCTCACCAACGCACGGGCAGACCATTCGCTGCCCCCAACCGCCGCGGCGATTTCAGCCCATGATTTCCCTTGCGCTCGCATGGTCCCGGCCAGATTGCGCCGGTAGTCTGCTCGGGCTTCGTAGGTGTCCCGTTCCTCCGCCATGTGGTTGCGGACAGTGCGTTCCGATACGCCAAAATGTTTGGCGACTTCCTTGGCGGTTTTTTTTCGTTTTTGGCGAACGGGCATCATCGGGCATACCTCACAATTTCAGCGGTGAAATCCATCGCAGCGATTTTTTTATTCGCTCCGTTCTGGCTTCCTCTTTCTGCCTGTATTTTTGAAAAAGCGGTTGGCGTGATGTTGGTCCACGTCCACTTGGCAACGCTCTTGGCCACCTGATGCGCTTCTCGTGTTGTGAGTGGGCTGGCAAAGGCGTTTAAGGCGTCAGCGTGGGAGCGACAAGCACGCTCCCACAGGTGCCAATCCGAGTAGCCCAACCGTGCTCGATATGCCCACTTCCGCAGGCCATCGAACAGCGTGACGTTCCTCCCCTCCCCCACCGCTTCCAGTCGTGCGATACGCAGCGGCAGACGGTCGCCAAGGTAGTCACGTAACTCCCCCAGCTCGTAGGGGTCAGGGCGCTCCCAAAATGTGCGCCAGGTGGGATGGTCGGGGGTCTTGGTCAGCCGGTGGGTGTAGGCCCTGTCCGCATCGAGGGCCATGGTCAGGCCGTGCTGAATGCGAGCCAAGAACCGTTGAGGGGTCGCCCGTGCTTTCAGTGTCCTGGACACCGGAGAGGCCAGCACGTAGCCCAGATGCGCATGACCGTTCCGGGGGTTCTGGGTGACCCAGTTGGGCCGAGGGCACTCCGTAGGGGCATCCTGCCACGCTGTAGCGGCCTCTGGGCGGTCCACGTCGAACACCATGGCCCAAACCAGCGCCGAGGGGTTGGGGTCGATGTAGGCACGTTTGAGGGCCTTCTGGCGTGGGTGGTGCTGGATGCCGGCAGCCAGTTCATCGGTGCAGGCCAGCCATTTTGGAAGGCTGGACTCAAACAGGGCGGGTTGGTAGGGTGGTGACATGCGGAACCTCTCTAACAGGTGACGCCATAGCCCCGGACGCCTGCCAGCGTTGCGGGGTTTTTTTTGGCCTTCTCCCAACCTAACTCATCCGTTCAGGTTGTCAAGTAGGCATTGAACCATATCCGGTATAGAGCGCTCTTGGGGGTCCCCCGGTGTAG
>NW_018129774.1:0-672 GCF_001952655.1 Monopterus albus
TACACTGCCTAAAAAAATGGGTTGCTTGTTAAATGTTAAAGTACAATATGCAGTAGGGTCAAAACTTATGTAGTATGGTCAGAGTAAACTCTTTGCTCTTTTGTAAGGGTCTCTGCAAGAACATTGGGCGTCAGACTTCCTGTTTTTCAGTACAGGGTGCAGGGGGTTCCCAAAATAGAGAAGTGTAACCAGAGAGAAGACGGTCAAACACGTCAAAGAACAGCTTGAACAGAAAAAGAAGCTGGTTCGGGGAACAGATCAGCCACCATTGTACGCTGCCCAAATGCCTGTGCGACAGCTAAGACTCAGAGGGGACTATGTGATGAAATCTGAGAAGAAGTCAATTTATCCAGTAGAAGCAGGTGCTGGAGCAGGTGGCCAGCTTTGGACAGCAGGAGAAGGGGGAGATGCTGGATGAACTAGAGGATCTGCCAGAGGCTTATTGGCGAGGGCTGAGTCTCCCACAGGGAGAGGCCCGCAAACGTTTAAGTGGTTTGCATGAACAAATATTGAAAATATTGACAGATGCTGAAAAAGAGGAGGGCAAGCAGTGTGGTGAGATGGGCGACGGGGCAAAGGCCAGAGAAGAAGAGGCCTTTGACCTCTTTGATTCAAGAGAATACTCCCTCAACCCTCCGATTGTGGCCAGTAAGGTGTCTACTCCTAGAAGAA
>NW_018129774.1:1445-2662 GCF_001952655.1 Monopterus albus
GAAACCTGACGCACCAGCAGCTGGTGGAAAGGAAGAAAAAGGTGCAGGCGGTTGTGGCTCTGGTCGAGCCAGAAAGACCTCCTCCACCTCCAGCTGTGGCACTCGCGGCTCCGGCCACCCCTCAGATAATTTATTTGCAACCAGGGGGGTGGAATGGATACCCTCAGTGAACGAGAGGGTTCTTCGCGGGCAGAGAAAGAGCAAGTGGTAGGAGGGTGAGATGCTTCCAATGTGGGCAATACAGCCATATGAGAGCTAAATGCCCAAAGTGGTCATACGCTGAGCACGCCCAGGGGCAGCAGGGGAATCCTGGGCCCCGGGGGCCGGTGAACCGTAGGGAGGCCCTGAGAATCAACAGGGGAATCAGGGAGGGCGTCAGTTATCACTTACAACAAAAACACAAGTGAGTTCAGTTTCAAGCCCTGACAAGGAACCAATGGTGCCAGTTGTTGTGGCTGGCAGGACCATTAAAATGATGGCAGATTCAGGTGCTGCTTACACCTGTGTGAGTCATTCTGACGCTAAGCACCTCCCAAGATCTGGACAATACGTATGGATCGTCGGATTCTCAGGGATGAAACAACTGATTCCCATTTCACTCCCTGTTCCTCTGCAATTTCAGGGAAGAACTGTTGAACTGCCTGTGTTAATATCAGATCAAACTCCTGTAAATTTGCTTTTCCTGATCATTTATTGAAAGCTCAAATGTTTACAATAATAAGCTGAGAATGATCAATATCTACCAGAAGAATTATCAGTCTACCATTTGCATCTGTTAGTTGACTGATGGTTTGACCTGTAAACGTTCTCTTTAATGTAGCGACCCCTGCTGGCTTATTACTACTGAAGGAAAGCTACACATATTTTCTGCAACTGAATCCTTCAAAATGACACATGAAGCTTGAGTTTACTGGATAAACCTTTGATAAGTAATATCCGCTTAGCCAGAATTATTAATTCACCTATGTTTTTTTGTCTCCGTGTTTTCATTTTTAAAGCTTTTAAAGTTTTCTTTTCTCTCTCTTCTTTCTTAGAATATTGTAAATATTAGAATCATAATCCAGATTCCTTACCAGTTGGTGCCGGTGTTCTGCCAATTCTTCATACTCATCGTTATTCCATACCCAAGCTTTCTGCGCATGCGCAGTAAAAACCCTATCACAATCCGTCACATTTTGCTGTCCCGCCCGTAAATCCATATTACCCCTGCGAACGAC
>NW_018129775.1:0-1232 GCF_001952655.1 Monopterus albus
GCACTACTGCTATGGACCGCAAGCTCCACCAGAGAGTGGTAAAGAGTTTATTTTATAATCTAAATTATGACAACGCAGAGTTTTCCAATTTGGCTGTGAGAGATTCAGTGAGATGTTCAAATGAGTTATGACTATGTTTAGGTCTAAGGTTGAGTAATAGTCAAAGATCGCTGCCACACCTCCACCTCGGCCTGTGTTTCGAGGGATGTGACAGTTACTGTGACCAGGTGGGGTGGATTCATTTAGACTGACATATTCTTCCTGCTGTAACCAGGTTTCAGTCAGACACAGTAAATCACTGTGATGTTCACTTATCAAATCATTCACTAACAGAGATTTAGATGAGGGATCTGATATTTAATAGTCCACATTTGATTGTCCTGTTGTTTTGTTCTATAAGAGTTGTCGTCTTCATTTTAATTAGGTTCTTATGAATAACTCCCCTTGAGTTGATGATTTATATAATTTAGGTGGTCAGGGGGCAGATACAGTCTCTATGGGGTACTGGGAGTTTTGGGTGGGTAGCAGCTGCAAAGAGACTGAAGAGACACTTTGACCCTGCACCCTGGACTCAACTCGGTTGTCATAATTTAGGTTGTAAAATAAACTCATCCAGATTTCTAGCTATGAGAGCCGCACCACTCAAAGTGGGATGGATGCTGTCTCTTCTAATCAGGCCAGGTTTTCCCCAAAATGTTTTCCAGTTATCTATTAAGCCCATATTGTTTTCTGGTCACCACCTAGACAACCAGGGGTTGAATGACAACATGTGACTAAACATGTCATCACTGGTTAGATTGGGGAAGGGCCCAGAGAAAACGAAGTCCGACATTGTTTTAGCAAAGTTACACACTGACAACATTAATTTTAGTGACCTCCGTCTGGCGAAGTCGGGAGTCATTAGCGCCGATGAGAATAACAACCTTACTGTACTTACGCTTATCCTTAGTCAGCAGCTTCAAATAGGATTCAATATCGCCTGCTCTGGCCCCAGGAATTCATTTGACTATGGCTGCTGCTGACTCTAGCTCTATGTTTCTGACTATGGAGTAGCCATTTACCTGAGCTGGTTTCCCAGCAGGTGTGTTGCTAACTGGGGAAAAACGATTTGAAATGTGAACAGGCAGGTGATGAACTGTGGGTGTTTGTTTCTATCTATGACTCTTGGAAACTTACCCAGCCACCTGGCTGAGATCCTGACTCCTCAGGAAGCATTGGAGGGCCCGCACTTG
>NW_018129775.1:1871-2661 GCF_001952655.1 Monopterus albus
CTGCCCCCAGGAATTCATTTGACTATGGCTGCTGGTGTCTCTAGCTTCATGTTCCTGACTGTGGAGTCTCCAATTACCAGAGTTTTTTTCTCAGCGGGTGTGTCGCTGAGTGGGGAAAATCGATTTGAAACATGAACAGGCAGGTGATGCTTCGTGGGCATTTGTTTAGAGCTACGACTCTTGTGAACTGTCACCCAGCCACCTGACTGAGGTCCCGGCTGCTCGGGAAGCTCTGGCGGGTGGCTAGCTTGGGCTGAGCTACATCTAGGAGGCTGGGTACTGGCTACCTGGGCATAGCTAGCTTGGCTGTTCTCCATGATGTGGAGCTGTGCTTCCAAGTCTGTGAGCCTCGCTTCCAATGCTGCTAGCATCTGACATTTATTACAAGTACAATTATTGCTAACGTCAGCTGAGCCACTGGCACAAACAGGATGGGACGTGACATCAGCAGCTGTGATCAACCCACTGACAGGAACAGGTTCAAGGATGGACCATGAAGCTGAGGCTCTACTGCCCTCTCTACTTCCTCCACAAACTGAGGAGAACCAGTGCCCCACCCCCTATCATGCGCTCATTCTACCAGGGCACCATTCAGAGTGTCATCATTGTGTGGTACAGAGCCTGTACTGCCTCCTGCAGAAGGACTCTGCAACACATAATGAAAACAGCCAGCAAGATCATCGGCGCCCCTCTGCCTTCCCTTACGAACATCTTCAACACCCGCCTCACCCGCAGAGGCATCAGCATTGCTGAGGACACCTCTACCCCGCACACTCCCACTTCAGACTCC
>NW_018129776.1:0-1356 GCF_001952655.1 Monopterus albus
AATGAACTTTTTTCCACTCCTCCCTTTGCACAAACATTTCTTTTCTACATTTTTCTTGTTACACCTCTCCAATGTCTTTTCTTATGTTGATCTGTGCCAATTTTATTTTTTCTTACCAGTGCCAGGGCTCTGTTTCTGATCTCTGGTTTTCAAAGAGTATACAATGGGATTGACGCAGGGTGGGGTGCAAGAGGCCAGAGACATGCTTAGCAATGGTTGGTCCTCGTCAATGAAATGCAGGTAAAGTGAAATAATAAAAAAATGTTATTGAGAGGAATATAAAATACAGCAACAAGGATGATGTGTTCAGCGTTGGAATTCCATGTTGGAATTCCATGTTACTCCTGGCACTACCATTTCTAACGTGTTCCGCCGAGGCAAATGTGATCAGCTCCTGAGCCACCTGTACTCTAGCACATTTACCTTCCCAGTCTATTGGAAGAACTCACCAGCTAATGCTATAGTTTGGTCGACGTAAGGATACGACAAGGATCAGCACTCCTCACAGCAGTCTTCCTTTTGTGTGGCACAGTCACTTTCTTAATTGCCGGTGTCCTCCTTGTTGGAGCAATCACTTTAACTGGCTTCACTGTCATTTCCTCCTGGTTTGAAACTGGTTTAGTGGTTACAGCCAAAATTTTAGCGACAACTGATCTACTGTTTCATACTGGTTCACTTGGAGGTTGCAGAACTACAGATTCTTCAATGGCATCTGACATTCTGTTTATAACCTTACTCCATGTAACATAATATGTCTCATTTCGCCATCCCAATGGAGGTTTGAATCCTACTCTAACCACCAAAACATCACGCCAATTAACTTCTCTTTCCCTCACTCTGATAGAACACTGATCTTATTCCCAAGAGTCAGGGGGTCTGCTGGTCCACCATCCAGAAATCCACTCAATTCCACAGACACGCCTTCCAGGTATTTGGTCTGAGTACACGAAGAGACTGAAAGTGTCTATGTTAGAAGTCCAGGGTTGGTTAGACATAGTATGCACAAGTATCAGTCTCCGTATACCTCCAGTGCCATAGTTATAACTACTGTTTTGTTATGCTTACATGGTCAGACTTTATACGTCTTCTGAGACATCGTGCCTATGCCAGTTGCCAGTTACTGCATTATGTCTGCATTTTTTCATTGTTAAATCAAGGTTGTCAACTCTATGCTATTGAAAAGAGACAATCGCTCTCAGGCTCTGTTACTCTTTTATGCTATCCCGAACAGTACTTCTGACTTTTTTCACATTTTAGGGCCAGTCTTGGCCAAAAGGGCACTCTCTCTCTTCTAAAAATTATGCTCCTATATAGCCTATGCAACTACACTGCAAATGCTGATATGTTTTGTAGGGA
>NW_018129776.1:1489-2660 GCF_001952655.1 Monopterus albus
TGTTTATAACCTTACTCCATGTAACATAATATGTCTCATTTCGCCATCCCAATGGAGGTTTGAATCCTACTCTAACCACCAACACATCACGCCAATTAACTTCTCTTTCACTCACTCTGATAGAACACTGATCTTATTCCCAAGAGTCAGGGGGTCTGCTGGTCCACCATCCAGAAATCCACTCAATTCCACAGACATGCCTTCCAGGTATTTGGTCTGAGTACACGAAGAGACTGAAAGTGTCTATGTTAGAAGTCCAGGGTTGGTTAGACATATGCGCAAGTATCAGTCTCCGTATACCTCCAGTCTTGAACATTCAATGTCCACTCTTGCACTCCTGGCCATTCCTTAGCTGCAGCCCTCTTACTTCTCACCACAGCTCCATCACCTCTCCCTTGCTCTCCCTCCTCTGGAGAGTCAAGGAGATAGGAGCACAGCTGGATCATGACCAGCATCATTGTCAGGAGGAGTATCAAGCTCACTCCCGTCATCAGACACCAGGAGCAGCAGCGCTCCTGGTGATGTTAATTTTCCTCTTTTGGCACTGCTTTTGACTCTGAACTGTCAGTGTCCTCAGGAACCTTCACACAGTGGTTCAGATGATACCACGTAGGCAAACCCTTCACCTGCACTGCTTGGGCGGTTGTGGTGACCAGCTCTTATGGACCTTCTCTTCTAGGAAAGTCCCACTTTCTCCTAAACACTTAAACATACAGTAAGTCTCCTAGTTTCACTTTGGGCTCTTCGTCTTCTTGGAGCTCTCTTGCCTACAGAGAAACAACATGGGAGGAGATACTCCTGTGTATGTTAGTCATTTGCTTCACATATGACTTCATGTCATTTGTCAATATGTCCAAAGATTGACCCTTCAGTGCTCTGTACACTGGCGATGGCATTGGCCGGCAAAACAAAGCCTCATGCAGTGTTAGCCCCAGCGATCTGTGAGTGCTCGCTCTGCATGCCATGAGTGCTAGTGGCAAAGCA
This sequence comes from Monopterus albus, assembly GCF_001952655.1. Classification (NCBI taxonomy): domain Eukaryota; kingdom Metazoa; phylum Chordata; class Actinopteri; order Synbranchiformes; family Synbranchidae; genus Monopterus; species Monopterus albus. The sequence goes on from NW_018129776.1 coordinate 2,474, forward strand.
TCTACCCAGTTTAACCCAGTGCTAATGCAAATCTTAAACAGTTTATTTTACAGGATCCCATTGCATCTTTCAATGTCAGACTGTGAAGTTGGACAATACACACTGCCATAACGTTGCTTGATCCCTAGTTTCCATAAAGGCTTTCTCACTTGCAGAGGCAGCACTCTTTGCTGCTTGGTCAGCAGCT
>NW_018129777.1:0-2659 GCF_001952655.1 Monopterus albus
CAGAGCAGTGCGACCCACCCCTACTGATGATCGAGACGCTGTTAAACTATTCCCCAGCCACGTTAAATTGTCAATTCAGCGCTGGTTTATTTTATCAGGATACAGCAGGTGCTATGGACTTGTTCATCGTGAATAACGGGCCTAACAGAGGCCTTGTGGCGAGGGCAAGGTTCACAGCCGAATCACAAGAATTTCATTTGCTCGGTCCTCTCCATGCAGATATATTTTTCTGTGAACGACTGCTGTTAAACTCTGTAGATCTGAAGATCAAGCTCACAAGAGCCAGCGACTCTTTCTGTCTCATGCACGCTGCAGATGCCAACTATTGCCTGCATGTGCTGGGGGCCTCACTGTTTGTGAAAAAGGTCACAGTCTCACCGGCTGTACGCATAGGTCACTCTTCAGTCCTGACTAAAAGCAACACTCTGTACCCTCTTTCACGAATCAACCTTAAAACTTTTTTCATCCCTGCAAATTCCAGAATATGCACTCAGGAAAACCTATTTTTGGGTATTTTACCCAAGTACGTGGTGTTAGCCCTGGTAAACCACGAGGCTTTTACAGGTCGGAGTAATCTAAACCCCTTCAAGTTTATACATGCTGACCTAGAGTATCTGGCTTTGTGTCAGGACGGTCGCCAGATTCCAGCAAAGCCTTTCTAACCGCAGTTTGAAAACAACCTTTCCGTCAGGGAATATTATAACCTCGTTACGGCCATGGGGCATCATCTGAAAGATCTCCCCCTGTGTTTCACCCGGGACGATTTCCAGCAGGGCTACACTCTGTTTGCATTCAACTTAGCCCCACACGAGGAGGACAGTGTTCTCCCCCCGGTTAAAACAGGCACGCTGCGTTTGGAGATGAGATTTAGGCTCCCCCTGCCGCACACTGTGACTCTTATAGTGTACGCGTGTCACGACTCTATTTTTGAAATTGACGCTAAAAGAAACGTACTAGTGGATTATTACTGAGGAGGAGGAGAAGGAGGAGAAAACTAATGAACGGGCTTCAGCTGGAAAACATTTTATCCCACTTACTGGGTGGTGTATTTCAAGGCGTGTGGGCGTCCGATGAACTATCTCAACACACTTTCAACAGACCGGCCTATCTCATCGTAAACACGCACCCTAGACACCTCCCGGGTGAACATTGGCTGGCACTAACTGTGGAAGAAAACGGTGGCAGCACATTCTTTGATTCTTTTGGCTTTGCACCCGATTTCCTATATTATCCTAAAACTATCTTGCATTTTGTACAGAGAGGGGGTGGGATAATTTATTATCACAACCATACCCTGCAGCATCCTTTATCTATAGTTTGTGGTGAGCACTGTGCATATTATCTATTTCAAGCCAAATACAGGACTATTCTGGAAGGAAACCTGATGGAGTCTGCAAAAGACCTGAGACTGGGACGGAGATTTGTCTTCCAACAAGACAATGATTCAAAACATAAAGCAAAATCTACAATGGAATGGTTCACAGATAAACATATCCAGGTGTTAGAATGGTCAAGTCAAAGTCCAGACCTGAATCCAATTGAGAATCTGTGGAAAGAACTGAAAACTGCTGTTCACAAACGCTCTCCATCCAACCTCACTGAGCTTGAGCTGTTTTGCAAGGAGGAATGGGCAAAAATTTCAGTCTCTTGATGTGCAAAACTGTTAGAGACATACCCCAAGCGACTTACAGCTGTAATCGCAGCAAAAGGTGGTGCTACAAAGTATTAACTTAAGGGGGCTGAATAATTTTGCACGCCCAATTTTTCAGTTTTTTATTTGTTAAAAAAGTTTGAAATATCCAATAAATTTCGTTCCACTTCATGATTGTGTCCCACTTGTTGTTGAGTCTTCACAAAAAATTACAATTTTATATCTTTATGTTTGAAGCCTGAAATGTGGCAAAAGGTCGCAAAGTTCAAGGGGGCCGAATACTTTCGCAAGGCACTGTATATATATATATATATGAACACACATACAGTGATGGATTGTTTTTAAAGAATGGATAAATGAAAAGTAGCATACAGATTACAGCATCTTTATTTAACACAAGTTATTTAAAGAGGCAGTAATATAAAAAACAAAAGGGTAGATGCAGTTAGAATGAGAAAATGATTTGCATGATTGTTTTTTAAGAAACACTTAAGAGTGGATAAATGAAAAGTAGTATACAAATAACATTTTTTCTTTTTATGTAACATGTTTTTAAAGATGCAATAATGCAAAATAAACACACAGATAACAACTCTTTTTTAAAAGAAGAAGCACTGAAGATGTATACCAGAAAAAACAACAGAAATTGGTTACATGTTTTGTTTCTTAGAGAATAACACCAAAAAAGCACACAAATGCCTAAAATGCTAGATGCAAATTAAAGCACACCAATACCACCCAGCTATCATCAGCAGCAGTTGTTAATCCTTGCCCTCCCAGAAGTCCACTGCCTCTTGAAGATTGTCGATTTTTAACACAGAGTCAAACACATCTCCCCCCTCATCGGAGTGTTAACGTTGGTTAACAGCTCGTAGCACCTCAGCCAAGAATTGACTTGTAGCGAAAGAAGAGGCCATAGCGGGCAGATAAGGATAGTCTGGTTGTCAAAGGGTAAGTGGCTACTAACAGTTGCGCCCTCTGTTTATTCTCCTGGAGGGGGGCTGGGGG
>NW_018129778.1:0-135 GCF_001952655.1 Monopterus albus
CACCAACGACTGTATCTCGAAGGACCCTTCTGTCAAGCACCTAAAATTTGTAGATGACACAACGGTTATTAGTCTCATCCGAGACGGCGACGACTCAGCCTACAGATGTGAGGTTGAGCAGCTGGCCCTGTGGGG
>NW_018129778.1:257-2658 GCF_001952655.1 Monopterus albus
TTTCTTCCCCCAGGCCATCACTCTGATGAACACTTAACCAAAGACAGTATGATTGGACAATAACCCTCAGTGCAATACCTGTAAATATACCTCGTACAGATTTTACAGATCCATAGAGGTCTTTATTTTTATTCCTATTTATCTCATTTCAGTGAGCATTCCTTGTCTGTCTGCATTGTTTACTGGCTGTTTATACTGCTTATTTAGCATTGTTTGCACTGTTTGTTGCTTATTAATACTGCTTATTTTGTTATCTTACACAGCCTTATATCGGTTTACTGTTTACTTGCCCCTTACATGGGGATATGTACATGCACATTGAGAGCTGCTGTACCAGAGTCAAATTCCTCGTGTGTCCGACACACCTGGCCAATAAAGCTGATTTTGATTCTGATTCTGATAATAGAAGATAATATAAACTTGCATTTAAATGCATTGTATCTTTTAATATATAAAGAAAGTCAAAAAAGAAATAGACCACTAATCAGTGAGCAAGCCATAGTCACTGATGCTTTGTTCCTGACTGTTTGACTCCTGTGAACCAAGAGTTCCAGGAACAGGACAAAATTCAGGCCTAATGCACTTCATTTTTTTCTGACTCATGAAATTCAAACTTTTTTTTGTACAAGGCAAATAACATGAATTAATACTGTAAGTGAAACTGAATGCAATATGGCGTGCATGAAATTCGAACTTGCAACACTTGCAAACGTCAGAGATGAGACTGCACAGATATTTTAGCCAAGCTGTGCTCAGCAGAGTGTTTAGCTCTCTCACCTCCAGCCTAACGCTTTGCTGCCCCCATGCTGGTAGATTTGCTTAGAACTGTTACGTGCCTTGTAGCAAATGTCACAGTACAAGCCCTTGTGTTTCCTTTTATGGTTGTTTCTACCTTGTTAAACTGTTTCTTCTTTATTACTGTATATGATAGCAATGAACAGTCTTATCTTACACACATTGTTTAATTTCCCTAACTACTTACTATATAAGTGAATTGTACCCCATCTATCTTGACTTCAATAAAGCAGTTCAAAGTGAGAGATATGATTACATGACCAAATTCAGGTAGCATGCACTTCACTTTTACCTGATGGAGGCCCTTCAAATTCTCAATGCAGACAAACAAAATGTAGCACTGGCTATTGTAAAGTCAACGCCTACTTTAGCACAGAAGTTCTGAAGAAGGAGATTCGCTTTGGTTCTTTTACCTCCAGTTCACAGGAGAATTAACTCAGTGCTGAAAATTATGGAAAAAAGTCGTGCTTTAAGATTACCACATGCTATGGAGCAGACATTTCAATGTACTCTGGGGCAGAAGAGAATGAAAGAGAAGTGCTGATTCCTCCTTATGAGATCTTTAAAGTCATAGATATAAAGAAGATGGAATCTGGTGATCCATGTGAGGTGGTCTAGACACTGACGAGCACTAAACAATTTCTTTCCAAACTGAATTGTGCTCTTTTTACAAAACAAAATATTCTCAAATGTTTTACATACAGTTAAAATACGTGCAAAATTAAAAATTATTAAATACAAGAAACACCATCATTAATGTCTAAACAATATGAGATTGAATTTAACGGTTGAGCATCCAAGCAAAGACTCTATTGACCAACAAGTGTTAAGATGTATTACCCATGTCATCTGTTTTTAAATTAGATGTATAATCTGTTCCAGAATGTTACTGTGTATAAAAAACAACCAAACAAATAATAACAATAATAAAGCATCCTGGTATTTTGCAGTTGCCCCTGCTCGTTAAATGTGTTTATTCTGTTTTCAGATTTTTTCTGATCCGATGTGTTTTTTAATATATAAAGAAAGCCAAAAAAGAAATACGCCACTAAGCAGTGAGTAATCTATAGTCACTGAAAATTAAATGGCTTGCATAGAAAAGAATAAAAAAAAACACAGTTATTTTGCAGAACAAATGTTCTAACTGACTAATTAAATCTCTCTTTAATGTTCATATACCTCAAAGCAAAGTCAGGATCACTTTATTCAGGTGCTTTGCTCCTGACTGTTTGACTCCTGTGAACCAAGAATTTTAGGAACAGGACCAAATTCACTTTTTTTTGTACAAGGCAAAAGACATGAATTAATACTGTAAACAAAACCGGGGGCAATGTGGGGTGCATGAAATTCGAACTTGCAACACTTGCAAACGTCAAAGATGAGACTGCACAGATATTTTAGCCAAGCTGTGCTCAGCAGAGTGTTTAGCTCTCTCACCTCCAGCCTACAGCCTAACGCTTTGCTGCCCCCGTGCTGGTAGATTTCCTTAGAACTGTTACATGCCCTGTAGCAAATGTCACAGTACAAGCCCTTGTGTTTCCTTTTATGGTTGTTTCTACCTTGTCAAACTGTCTCTTCTTCATTATATGATAGCAATCAGCAGTCT
>NW_018129779.1:0-1507 GCF_001952655.1 Monopterus albus
CATACCAGATCACATGACTTGCTGTCTAACTATGTTCACTTGTATAACCACTTAAATGGCGCCGCTGAGGTGTGGAAGTAGTGGAAACAGTAAAACCACAGTAGGCCTATAGAACAGTGCAAACACAATAGTGCTAGTAACAACACAGCAACATACTGTATGACAAATTAGACTGTTCTTAGTGTGGTGTATGATTTGAAACTGTCCCACTTGTCTGCTCTGATGACACTAATGATCATTTTTTTTAATGCTCCTAGTTTGCAACTTTTGTCCATAACAGATGTACACATTAGGCTGTGGTTGTTCATGTTTAGCATTTGTACGTAAATGAGTGTGTATGTACATGAGCAGACGTAGAACTAATATAATTGTGAACTGTTCAAAACTGACTTCGGGACAGGGCAGGGCATGAGGCCACTCTGGTGGATGACCTCGAGACCGGGCAGGAAATGCTCTGCCTTTACTAATTTAACATGAGCCACTTCATAAAATGTACAAATGTTTTTAAAAGTGTGTAAAGTATTTTCAGTGACCTCTTCTACTACTTAAAAAAGTGAGAGAAAGAGCAAGTGACACCCAAGTGCATCTTCTGACAAAACCAAACAGCCAAATCAAAAGGTTGTAACTTTAGGAATATACACAAACAACCTAGTACAAGTACACCCACTGAGGTTGCCACATACATGAGTCTTGTGAGTTGCCTGACTGGTTTGTTTTCTCTGAAACCTCAGCCCCCTGCACTGTGTGTCTGTGTATTACCTCAGTTTAATTTTGCTTCTGACTGTCATTTCTACCTGAATCCTGCTTGTAACACCTCATCTGGAGTCCCATCAGCCTGACCTGTTTTCTGCCTCTGACCACAAAGTTTGCCTTTTCCCTGCCTGGTTTTGTAAATCTTAGACATTATCTGCTTACCTGTACTATGTGACCGGACACCACCTTAAGTGGCCATTATTCTGTGGAAAGTTTGACGTTTATTGTCAGTTTTTCTGAGCTCAGTTTTTTGGGGGGGGTGTGGAAGAGGAGTGCTTGAGTTGTTGCATTTTGAGCCCATCTCTGCTTTTAGTTACCTGTGGAGAAAGATTTATAGCTCCCCTGTTTGACCTTCCACTGATTGTTGGAACAAAATCAAATCAAATCAAATCAATTTTATTTGTATAGCGCCAAATCACAACAAAAGTCATCTCAGGACACTTTACAAAGTAAGGTCTACACCTTACTGTTATCACTATTATTAAATAGGGAAAACCCAACAAATCCCCCTTTGAGCAAGCACTTGGCGACAGTGGGGAGGAAAAACTCCCTTTAACGGAAGAAACCTCCGACAGACCCCAGCTCTTGGTGGGCGGCCTTCTGCCTCGACCAGTTGGAGTGAGTGGATAGAGGAGAGACAAAAGAAGAAAAGCAACAAGACACAACAAACAATCATACACTGGTCAGGTTGATGTCGCCGGTGACTGCTCATCAGAAACATAGAGCTCCAGGGCCAGGGCAACCTGCAGAAAAG
>NW_018129779.1:2149-2657 GCF_001952655.1 Monopterus albus
TCTAGAGACTTGGGTTATGTGTGATTTAAAGGACATATTCTGATCAAAGATGACTCACAGGTTCCTCACAGTAGTACTGGAGGCAAGGGCTATGTCATCTAGAGTAACTATATGATTAGACAGCAGATTTCTAAGGTTTTCAGGCCCAAGCACAATAACTTCAGTTTTGTCAGAGTTTAGAAGTAAGAAGTTGCAGGTCATCCAGGCCTTTATGTCTTTAAGACATGCTTGAAGTTTGACCAGCTGACCTGATTCATTTGGCTTCATAGATAAATATAACTGAGTATCATCTGCATAGCAATGGAAATTTATGTTGTGCTTCCTGATAATATTGCCTAAAGGGAGCATGTATAAAGTGAAGAGAATTGGACCTAACGCAGAGCCCTGTGGAACGCCATGACTAACTTCAGTTTGTGTGTCAGATTCATCATTAACATGAACAAATTTAAATCTTTCTGACAAATTTCTGACAACTCACAAGACTGCAGTTCCTTTAATCCCAATAACA
>NW_018129780.1:0-1028 GCF_001952655.1 Monopterus albus
CACACAGCGCTGTCGTAAAAGGACAGAAAACATACTCAGAGACCCACGCCGCCAGCTCACTCCCTGCTCAGACACAAAAACTCAGGCACAGCAGGGCAGACAGTATCATCACACTGTTAGGTTATTTTTTAGTTAGATAGATATTCAGAGATTTGTTGTCTGAATGTTAGTGCAGCCAGGATGTCTTCCTCAGGCTGTTAAATGCAAGGTTAGTTAAAAATCAGAGAAAGGCGGCAGTCAGGGACGAATGTTATTATGACGGTAAAAGTAACCATAATATTTGTCTTAATGTGTAATGTTATGTCAAATTGTTTTAGATACACACCACGAAAACAACAGCCACACACATTATTTTCTTCATGTTTGGGCAGACAGTATCATCACACACAGAACTAGACTTTACAACAGCTTTTTCCCTGCTGCAGTGAGACTGATGGCATATACGAAAATGTAATAAATGTGAGAATATATGTGCAATAACCCCTTACTAGACATGCGCAGTAATAATACAGAAATGTTCCACAAGGTATGTTTGTAAGAGCATCTCATCAACAGTGCTCTCTTGTGAGACAAGTGAATTTCATTACTAATTCAGGTGTTTTATTACAAGGGGACATATAAAAAGGATAATCTTTTTTTTTATAATTAAGATAATCATCTTTATTTGGCCAAGTGTGTTACACACAAGGAATTTGTTTCCGGGAATGCTCCGCAGCTGTGGCAAATCAGTCGATCACCTGGCTTACATAAACTCCACTCAGACACTCAGTTTTTGCCGGTTCGTTGATGATGGACGCACAAACTACTATACTGCTTGATGCCTTTCAGCGTTTCACTACTTCTACCCGATCCTGCTACTAGCAACCATTGCTCCCCCCCATCTGGGCTAGCCTCCCTACAGCAACTGTTTCACTCACTGCTTGACTCACTATCCACCTGTAAGATTTGAGTCTTATAGACTCTAGTTACTTTATCAGTTTTAGTTACCTCTCATGCCTTTAGTTCCCTTTAGTTACCTTTCATAACTT
>NW_018129780.1:1890-2385 GCF_001952655.1 Monopterus albus
TTCTTATAGGCTCTAGTTACTTTATAATCTTTAGTTACTTTTCAGTTCTTCATTGTCTTTCAGTTACTTTTCATATGTTTACCTTCCTTGCTTACACATGGTAAAACTGTACTGATGATTGACCAGAATTACTGAGCCTTGGTTATTTTAATACATTTAATTTCCTTGCATATTTCCATTTGTGCTGATGGGAGCCAGGTGATACTGAAGTATAAACTGACCACTTTAACTTCTGTATACACTCAGTGTCTGCACGCAGGAGGTCCTGCTTTGTCATGTAATGTGATTACGCAGATGGAGGGTCTGCGGCACAGAAAACCCATTGTTTGGCTGCCGCCTAGAAAGTCACATGACAACACTTACACACCTGGTTTCGCGAGATCTTTGTTTGGGGCGGACCTAGCCCAAAATGCATAAATGTATTGTGAAATCATGACTCGGGGTTCAGAAGTTGGATTTCCTGCGGGAGCTCTGGCTGTCTGAATCCAGCGCTGT
>NW_018129780.1:2511-2655 GCF_001952655.1 Monopterus albus
CTAACACCCCTCCAATAACTCCTCTTCCTCGCACCACTCCACCGGGTCAGCAGGTCTCCATATAATCCCTGAAGGACTAGATTGTCACCCCTGACTTTGAGCTTTTTCCATTTAACCATACAGATTGACGCTATGGCCAGCCAT
>NW_018129781.1:0-2655 GCF_001952655.1 Monopterus albus
ATAAAGTTTATTCAGCAAAAACAAACAGAAGTCCTGAGTCTTTATACTTTTGTTAATAGGCCCTGGCTCATGAGGAACTAAAGTCTGTGTGTACTTGCATGACCAGCACTGTCAGGACCAGTTTGGGTTTTACACCACAGGTGTGTGTAGCATTGTTTTGTATATACTTGTGGGGACAGAAAACTGAGAGCACACTGCTTTGTGGGGACCAGAAGTCACTTGTGGAGACTGGAGGCTGGGCCCCACAACTAATTTGTTGAATCTTACAAAATAATGGGGTGTAATGTCTGGTTCAGACTACACGGTTTTGTGTGTGTGTGTCTGATACAATGGTTGTGTCAGATTGCAACTGAGATTGACCTGTGACTCTAAATTTCCCATAGGAGTCAGTGTGTGTGTTCCAGGGTGTACCCCACTTCTTGCCTAATGTCAACTTAATGTCAACTGGGATTGGCTCTGACTCTGTTCAGGAATAAGCGGTATAGATAATGAATGGATGAATTAACTAAATAAATCATTCAGGAAAATATAGCCTTAGTAACACTGCTTTATTTTGTGCAGCTCTGGTGTTCTCACATTTCCTGACACAGTGTAAGTCATGGTTATTTAGTGTCCTTCTCTATGCAGGTTGCTAGATCCTGTGTTTCACTGAGGCCGAGACACTGATGGCATGATCACAGCACACTAACTGGTCACTGTTTTTACATTCAACATGGTTTCCTCCACAGCTGACACAGTGTCACACAGGGGAGGAGTTAGTCTCTTCCCCTGTGTGACACACAGTAATTATATTTAGACTCCCAGTGAATCGTTGTTAGCCTGTTTTCAGCTGATATCTGTCTTTACAAAATAAGACACATTTGTTTAATATCAGAATGATGAATGCATTCTGCATCTTCTCTTCATTTTCAGTTTGAGCTATTTGAATACAGTTTAATCACCCACATTGCTATTTAAAAAATCATCACATTTTGAAGACATTAGAACCCTAACCCTAGAGTTAAAAAGTCACCATGAAGCACAACATTCAAGATCCATGCATCATCATCCTCGACCTCCTGCTGGAGTGAAGGCCTGTGGTGGATGTGCCTGAGTGCAGATACAGTGGCTCTCCTCATTAATGTTATGAACAGTTCCTTTGTCATTGAAAAACATAATCATGATGATGTGTATGATGATAATGATCAAGTTTATTTCCAGAGATGTGATGCGTTTCTCTTTGAGAAGGCGGAGTCAATGCAAACCTCCCATGTCTTCCATCTTTATATATGTGTTGCACAGTGAGGGACAGGGACTAAATCAATAAGAGACTCACTATAGACAGGACAGAAACAACTGGCTTTGAAAATGATCAGACCTGATTATTTAGTTATTTTTCTCAGCCTGTCTACATTAACTGTATGTTTGGCAAATTCCATGGTAGAAACATTGCATGGCAGCAGCTAATTAAATCTGCTTTTTACATTTCTGTAGGTAGTGAGGGTCAAACACTAGCTCAGTCTGAATCAGTGGTTAAAAGGCCTGGAGAATCCCACAGACTGACCTGCACATATTCGGGGTTTGGTGGTGATTATGACAACGCTTGGATCAGACAGGCTGCTGGAAAAGGACTGGAGTGGGTTGTTACTATCAGCAGTGGCAGTAGCAAATACTACTCTCAGTCAGTCCAAGGCCGGTTCACCATCTCCAGAGACAACAACAGAAAGCAGGTGTATCTGCAGATGAACAGTCTGAAGACTGAAGATTCTGCTGTTTATTATTGTGCACGAGAGACACAATGACTGGAGCTGGTTGAGCAGCTGTACAAAAACCTACAGTGCTCCTGTTGACCACAAGCATTATTTATTTTTTAACTGTTTATCGTACATATTAAACAACATACAAATCATAAACATGTATAAGAAAATATTGTTTCACTAATTCTGCCTCATTCTGAGAGGATTCAGTCTTGTAACACATTTAGCAATAAAAAATATTTTTTCTTTATTTTTGTTAAATGATTTTATTCTTGTTTTGTTTTTAATTTTATTAATGTTTTTCTTTGTCTTTCTAATGCACTTTGATTTGCTTCTTTGTATGAAATGTGCTACATAAAGAAAGCTGCCTTGCCTAAATAATGGACAAACAACAAATAATTTGTCAGTCTGTTGCACAAACTACCCTGAAATATGTAAGATTCTGACCAGAATGGCTGTTATTTTATAGTTTCATCAAACATTAACAAAGGAGGTGGAGTCAATGCAAAACTCAGATGTCTTCCACTTCTACTTATCTGACTGCAGAGAGGACGACAGAGAACAGTGGACACACAGTTGAACATGATGGACTATAGGACAGGACTGCTGCTGTTAACTATCTGCTGGGCAGGTGAAACTGTTGAAAGATCCCAAGTTCAATGCTACTTTGCCAGTTTACAGCAAGTGATTATTTTGTTGTTTGTCTTGACAGGTGTTGATGGTCAGACTTTGACTGAATCTGAACCAGTGGTTAAAAGGCCTGGAGAATCCCACACACTGACATGTACAGCCTCTGGATTGACACTCAGCAGCAACTACATGGCCTGGAACAGACAGGCTCCTGGAAAAGCACTGGAGTGGATTGCCTGGCATGACAGCGGCAGTGGTAGCCGCAGATTCTACTCTCAGTCAGTCCAAG
>NW_018129782.1:0-844 GCF_001952655.1 Monopterus albus
CCAGGGCAGTTGGAGGAACTGAAACAGGTGTTTTATCAGCTCTAGGATCAATAGAAAGTGAAAAACTCTGCCTCCACAGTCCTATGTCTGGACCAGAGAACAGCAGCAGTAGCCAGAGTAAACTACTTTATACCAGCAGCTTCAGCCTAACCACACATTAACACTTCAACAGGAAGTACATGCTTCCTGTTGTGCAGAGCGCTGACAGGAACAGAAATCAGCTTCCCACCAACATCAGGCCCCTCAAACTGCCTCTCATGGAGCTTCTCATCAAAGTTATCTATTCTATTTTATTTGTATAGCACCAAGTCTCAACAAAAGTCATCTCAACACACTTTACAAAGTCAGGTCTACACCTCGCTGTCATTGTTATAGAGGAATTACCAGGTCATTGTGGACATGGACAGTCTGGTACGTGATGGTCACTGCTGTGTCTCCAAGTGTGGTTTTAAACTACAGGTGCCTCAAAGAGACTAAAGGTCAAGGATCAATAAAGATGATTAACTTTACTGAGAGTGAGGAGTTTGTGCTGCTGTTTCACTGTGAGCATCAGTGGAACAGGAGACTCATGTTACTGGAACAACAGGAAACCAGTGTTGGTTTCAGCTTCAGCTGCAAATAGAAAACATGCAGCTGATGTTATGAAAGTTAATCTGGTCATCAATAATTCACAAGTGTGATACTCTGTCAGAGCTTGTTGTTGTTTGTCTCCAACTTTATTTTCATGAATCGTGAAGATAAAACCATCTCTTTATATTTTAGAATTCATCACAGTGGAACATTTTACTTTGAAAAGACTCATGGTGAGGGGGGGAATGTGAAACTGGGGGGGGGGGTTTTCATG
>NW_018129782.1:912-2653 GCF_001952655.1 Monopterus albus
AGAGGAGTGTCTCTGCTGTCGGCTGAGACAACTTCCTCATTCAGAGTGAAACGTGGGGGAGGTGCAGCAGAGCTCTGCTCCTAAACAGCTGGTGTCATCTAGAGAGGAGGAGCTCTGCTGTCGGCTGAACCCAGTTCCACTTTCAGAGTGAAACGTGGGGGAGGTGCAGCAGAGCTCTGCTCCTAACTACATCAACTACACCCTGTCAATGTGCCTCAATTTTTTCAGAGCGAAGGGTCCGGACAGAGTTCTGCTGCCTAGAGTAGCCACACTGGGTGTGTCTAGAGTTTTTCAGCTCAACTCAACTCTACACACTACAGAGTTTTTCTCTGTAGAGACAGACAGACAGTGTCTGCTGCTGAAGGTGAGTCTGCTTTTCTTCTTCCCATACTGTTGTTTAGCCTTATTTTTGACTACTCCAGGATCACGTACCGGCATTTCAACATTTATTTACAGTTAAATCACAATCAAGGGCCGAGGTTAAATTTTTATATACATTATATATGTATATAATAATAATGATAATAATGATGATGATGATAATAATAATGATAATAAACTTTATTTCTATAGCACTCAACAGCTCATAGGAGCCCTGAGTGCTACTCAACAGAACAAAACTACAAACAGATAAAATCTTAAATCAAAATAAGACTGCAAACATAAAAACAACAAAAAAATAAGAACCAGAGGAAACCCACAGCAAATTTAAGAAAATAACGTAACAATACATATAAACATACCTGTAAATGAAGAGAGCCAATTTATGCCTAAAAAAGCCTGCCCTAAAGAAAACGGTTTTAAAGCTGGCTTAAAAACCGCCAGCTCCGACTTAGATCTCACCTCTAGGGGAAGGGAGTTCCAAAGTCTGGGGCCATATGTAGCAAAGGATTGGTCACCCCAGTTTTTTATACTGCTATCGCTGGACAACCAAAGACATGTGTTCTGAAGAGCACAAGGCTCTTCGTGGCACAGAAATTGATAGCATGTTAGACACATAAGGCGGGGCCATGTTACTGGGAATGAAAAAAGAGAAAAATGTACAGAAAGATGTTCTTGTTGCTTTTCTCCTTCATCAGGAGCTGAACACTCCAGACTACAGCTCCCAGGATCCTCTGGATACAAACCCTCCACCGCCATAAGGTGGCAGTTCAGGGAGGGGGTCACATGGTACAGACTGGTGGAGCAGACTGGGTTCACAAGGTGGATTAAACTCCACCTGTCACATTTCATCATGAACTGGGAACAGGACTGAGTCTGAACTGGTTCTTTACTGGGTCCATGGCTCAGGTTGGTTTGGACACATTTACAGATGGACTGGAGAGGTGGACGGACAGAAGTATGGACTCCTACTGGTGTTTCTATCGGGTTCATGACAGTGGAACTGGGAACACTGGTTTGTCTGCTGCTGTCACTGAAAGTCTGGACAATGGTTTGGATGACAGTGATACACTCACCCAGTCCACTTCCCAGTTAGGATTTATGTTTCATAACAGCTGTTGGTCACCTGCTTCTTCATCAGGAGGAGGAGGAGGGTGGGGATTCTTCTTCATGTGTCTTTTATATTTCAGGAGGACGGAAACAACAACAACAACAACAACAACCATCACAACAAAAAGTGAAAGAACAACTATCAGTCCAACATGTCCTCCACTGTTTCCATCCATGTTCCCTCCATCCTTGGCTCCTCCATCCTTGGCTCCTTCCTCCCCGTTGCGTCCTCCAGTGGAACCTGTAGAGG
>NW_018129783.1:0-2652 GCF_001952655.1 Monopterus albus
CAGTGTCAGGGATAAAAGCAGCGGAATCGTAGGATAGATAACTTTAACCACTAAGCGATCCTGTATCCTACAGATGGCTAGGTGGTTAAAGTTCTGCGTTTGCATGCGGACCCCGCGGGTTCGCGTCCCAGTCTTGGCGAAAATTATTTATTTTTTTATTTATTTATCACCTCTGTTAATGTGTATCGCTCTGTCACCACAGACATTTATTTATTTACTCATTTTTTGACAATTCTAAACCCTTAACCATTGCCAAATGTCACGCTTTCTTGAAGTGTGTGTTTGCTATTTAGAAACGTTTTAATGCACTTGCATCATGTAAAAATTATTAAAAATGCCACTGCTAGCTCAGCAGTGCCATACAACGCTGCAGGATGCTTAAAAACCTGTGGAAAACGGTTGGAAATATCCAAAACTCAAACGTAGCACGTAATAACGGCGCTAATGACATTTGGAAATACTTTGAATGAAGGCTGACTGTTCCCAAACGTCACGGACGAAAGGAGCGGATTTGCTTGTGTAAAACTGGCTGAAAATGCTTAGGTTAGATTAGATTTGCCATCATAAGCGAGGAAGGGGTGCTTTAAAGTTGTGGGAAAGTGCATTAAAACTTTTCTAAATAGCAAACCCTCAGTCCAGGAGGACGTGACATTTGGGAACGTTGACGCTGCTATTTATGAGTCCCGAATTGTCACAGAATGTAAACCTGATATAGAAAGGAATAAGTCAATGACTAAATAAATCAGGGAGGAGAGTGAGAGCAGCTCGGCCAGCGATGACGTGGTCCCGTACCAGGAATGTGGAGAGGAGGAGCAGCAGCAGAGGGAAGAGGAAGAGGAGGCACAGCAGCAGAGGGAAGAGGAAGAGGAGGCGCAGCAGCAGAGGGAAGAGGAGGAGGACGTGACTCCAGGGCCAGCACATGTAAGAAATGTGTTTTAAAAAAAATATTAAACAGAGAAAAGAGAGAAAATACTAAGCACTCAATATTATTTTTTACTACACAGACACCAGCCAAGGTGAGGAAGACCTCGACCAGCCTGAGGGTGTGCCTGAGCCCACTGGGGTCAAAATTTAAGGCCGCGAGATGGACACTCCGATCAGCAAAGCGCATTGCCAACAAGTCGCCCCACAAAAAAACAAGAAAAGGAAAAAAACATTAGTTGTACATTAAATATATGTAGCCTGTCAATTGAAAATTAAAGTGGAGGTGTTACTAGCACCAAGCTAGGCCTAAAGAGCAGAGTCAGAAATGTCCTAAAACGACCGTACTAGCTTTGAAACCATCTTCAGTCTTTATTGGCTCAAATGAAAATTTGTACATTGGTCAAACAAAAAGGATTTGTAACGGTTAATAATGTGGAAACACCAGGTTTGTCCTGGAAGGGATTTATTGTATGTGTTTCCATATTTGGCTTCTGACTGGATGCGTCGCAGTGAAGTCTGTCCTGTGTCAAAATGAACATTTTGGAATGTTAATGTTTTTTTGTTTTTTTTCTGTTGCCATTTAATCTCAAGTCTGTCCAAACAGGAGTCTTATTTTGGCTGTTTGTCTTAAAGCCACTATCTGTGTTTCTTTTTTAAATTTTTGTTCTGGGATCTCTAAACCATCTCAAAAACCAGATTTGCTTTAGTTGTTTTTTGTAGTTGTACATTAAATAGTTTGTAGTTAGTAGTTAGTTCATTAGTAGTAGTGTGTTATTAGGGTTATTGGTTGTTCCTAGTTTGTAGTGTGCTTTGTTCCTAGTTTGTAGTGTGCTTTGTTTCTAGTTTGTAGTGTGCTTTGTTTCTAGTTTGTAGTGTGCTTTGTTTATAGTAATGGTTAAAAATTGCTTATTTATTGTTGAGAGTGTTATTTATTGTTTGGTTTGTTCACTTGTAATAAAATAGTTGTGTTTTGCATCTGAAAACAATCTCTTGGTCATTTGGTCAACCTGATCCATTTGAAGTCAAAAAATGCCTTTTTTCCCCCCCCTTTCTCACTTCCTCATGTGTGTGTTTTGCCATTTATAAGAATTTTGTGAAGGTATTTTAATGCACTTTCCTCAGCATTAATTTGTTTTTCGACATTTTTAACCTCTAGAGTCCCAGGGTTTTGGGTTTCCTGCACCATATATTTTATTTCTTCTCAACTTAGACCTGTTGTCCTCGTATGTAGACACTTTTACCACCATCTTGTGGTAGGAAAAGCACATTACATGTGTTACTATAATTCCAAGATGGCATCGATCTCAGTCAAGATGTTCTACAGTCGAGCCCGAAATAAAAATGGACAAGGTACAAAACCTAAAAACATTTTATGGTTGAAACCTGCTAATTTATGCTTTTTAATGTCTGTAGTTTGAGATGGTATATAAATTTGACATCTTTTAGCAATAGTAACAAGTTAGGAGGCTTCTAACTATGAAGTACTCTGTCAGGTATAAAAGCAGCAGATTTGCAGGGTAAACTACTTTAATCAGTAGACTGTCCTGTAGATAGCCTGCTGGTTAAAGTGCTGCGTTTTTGCATGCGGACCCCGCGGGTTCGCGTCCAACTCTTGGCGAAAATTATTTCTTCTTTTTTTTTATCACCTCTGTTAATGTGTATCGCTCATATAGATTTATTTAGTAATTTTTTGACACTTCGGAACTGTCACGCCACACTGAAGTGTGT
>NW_018129784.1:0-1067 GCF_001952655.1 Monopterus albus
TGGTTAAAGTCACCTGCAGCAATGAATGTCAGGGTGAGCCATTTCCAGAGCGCTGATGACGTCGTGGAGTTTGCCGAGAGCCGTCGAGGGATTAGCTCTTGGGCTAACATACACAGCAACTAGAAACAGAGCACTCTCTTGCTAGATAATAGGGCCGGCATTTCAGCAATAAAAATTCCATGTCTGGTGAACAGTGCTTATAAACAGTCCATACATCTCCACACCACAAGTTATTTATAAACACACACACATTGCCTCCTTTTACCTTCCCCGAAGCAGCAGTGCGGTCTCCCTTATATACAGAGTGGGTCTGTAGCTGAATCATGGAATCTGGGACTTTGTCAAGCCAAGTCTCAGTGGGAATTAGAGCACAACATTCTCTGATTTCCTGTTGTGTTGTAATCCTAGCTCTTATTTTGTTTTCCAGAGACGGTACATTAGCTAGGAAGAGTCTGGGTAGTGGCGATCAGGTAGCGCGAGCTTTTAGCCTAGCATGGAGCCCTCCTCTCTTGCCCCACTTGCGTCTCTAGATCGCTGTCCTGGGGTCAGCCTGCTCACTCGTGCCTGGTGCTTCCAGGGCTTCCCAGGGGTGATGGTGGTTGTTGTTGTTGCGGGAGCAAATGATGAGTTGTAGCTCCGGTGGTATGAAACCAGTAAATTCCCAGTGGCTGTGTCAGTTGGCCATATCCAGCAATGCCTGTCTGTTGTATGTTAGCAGTGCGTGACATTTGTGCGCTGCAGAAAGAATAAAAAACACAAAAAAGAAGAAAACACACGCATTCAGGAGTGGAATGCGCAAAACCATCTGCCTCTGAGGGCGCCATGATGTCCGGTTGGTTGGCCATTACCATCCATCCATCCATCAATTTTCTTCCGCTTATCTGGGACCGGGTCGAGGGGGCAGCAGTCTAAGCAAAGATGCTCAGACTTCCCTCTCTCCAGACACTTCCTCCAGCTCCTCCGGGGGCATGCCAAGGCGTTCTCAGGCAAGCCGAGAGACATAGTCCCTCCAGCGTGTCCTGGGTCTTCCCCGGGGCCTCCTCCTGGTGGGACATGCCCGGAACACC
>NW_018129784.1:1166-2652 GCF_001952655.1 Monopterus albus
ATCAACGCTTTCACTGCAGAAGCTGCTCCGATCCGCCTGTCAATCTCCCGTTCCATCCGTGCCATTACCAGTTTGTCAGTTTGTATCTGTAAGTCCCACAGGATCTTAGCTTGGTCATTCTCAACCACCTTTGGAGGTGTATCCCATTTTGACTTTGGGACTTCCAGCCTGTACTCGGCACAGATGTTTCTGTACACTACGCCGGCCACTTGGTTATGGCGTTCCATGTATGCCATGCCTGCTAGCATCTTGCACCCCGCTGTTATGTGCTGGATTGTCTCAGGGGCATCTTTGCCCAGTCTGCACCTGGGGTCCTGCCTGGTATGGTAGACCCCTGCCTCTATTTTATCAACCAGTAGCTTGTGCTTTGCTCCTCTGATGTTACTACCAATTCTTTTTTGGGCCCTGCTCATGCTCATAGCCCTGGCCACCCGGTTGAAGAGCTACACCAGGGAAGTTGAAGCCAGGAGAATAAATCGAATGTTCTCCAATGAGCCATCCAAAGTGTACTCTCAGTGGTAGGGTAATAACATAAGAGCAAGGCTGGAGACTGAACAATTCTGGAAGAGCATATGGGAGAGGGGGGCATCACATTACAATGCCCAGGTGGACTGAGAGCAAACCACAGCAACCTCCCTGAACAAGATCCAGTAACCATCACAATGGCAGCCATTCAAAAAAGGGTATGAAGAGTCCTGACATGATCCATGCCTAATAGTTAAAGAAGCTAACTTCACTCCATCACTCCATGAGCACCTGGCAGGACAAATGAACCAGCTACTAATAGATGGAACCCACCCTGAGTGGTTAACTGAAGACCGGACAGTCCTGATTCTGAAGGACCCTCAGAAGGGAGCAGTCCCATCCAACTACCACCCAATAACCTGCCTCTGCACAACATGGAAGCTCCTGTCAGGCATCATAGCAGCTAAAATGAACAGGCACATGGCTCAATACATGAGCAGTGCCCAGAAAGGAATTGGTAGTAACACCAGAGGAGCAAAGCACCCGCTACTAGTTGATAAAGTAGTCACTCAAGACTGCAAGACCAGACATACCAACCTGTGCACTGCCTGGATTGACTTCAATTTGTTTGTTTGGTGCCAATTCAATGGAGTATTGTGGTGTTTTCTTAGAATTTTATGTCTGCTCTTAATTTGTAATTTCATTTAAGTAATTATATTTGTAATACATAGGTGAATTAGTATTTTATTTCGCATTATTGGGCTTTTGGTCTTGACCATATAGAATTTATAGACAGTGTTGATCATGATGATCAATTTTAACAAGGTATTTTTTTGAATAGCAAATGAAGGGGACAGACCCAAGCACCAGACAAGATGGTAGAGAAATACAAACTGTTACTTTTTAACAGCAAAACAAGACCTATTCAAAGCAGTTTAGGTGAAAATGGAGTTTGTTCATTACGAGTTCAGAGAAAGGGAAAGGCATGTTTTCACCTAACCTCAGATAAAGGACTTGTCTC
>NW_018129785.1:0-2651 GCF_001952655.1 Monopterus albus
AAGAACAGAGGCAACCCAGTCATATACTGTATACTGTATATGAGCTTTACACAGGGTTTGGGAGCATTACAAGAAAGGAATGTGGACTGATAACATTCATGTACATGTGCTTCTCATTAGACAGAGGTCGTCATCCTGGTACGGAGAGACACGTTGATGAGGGAGGAGATCATTCAAGGACCGGTTATGCTACATCTTGTTGCTGTGCAAAAAAGCTGAAAGTTCATATATTCAGTGTGACAAGGTTCAACTCATTCTGATGCATACTAAGTTGCAGTTTAATGCATAAAGAGTAAAACCAAAAATTGTCTCCACAAGAGTTAAGTGGAAACAGATGATTCGCTGTGGCGAGCCCTAACGGGAATAGCCAAGAGAAGAAGAAGAAGACTAATTAAAATATTTGTCAGTGGATCAGTGAAGCCCTAGTGAGACAAAGGTGTGTACTTTCACAAAGACTATATCACCCTTTTCTCATTTATATAGTTTCCACTATATATCAGACATAATATTATTTTGTAACACTCAACACGTGAACACTCCTCCCACCACTGTTTATTTCCCTGCTTGGATGAAGATATGAAGATGTTGGAGGAGGTGTTTTCATGGGTAGGAAATGGAGTGTGAGAATGTGTGGACTGATTAATTTAGTGCCCACACTGCAAA
The DNA here is from genome assembly GCF_001952655.1 of Monopterus albus. Taxonomy (NCBI): domain Eukaryota; kingdom Metazoa; phylum Chordata; class Actinopteri; order Synbranchiformes; family Synbranchidae; genus Monopterus; species Monopterus albus. The sequence goes on from NW_018129785.1 coordinate 664, forward strand.
CTAGTTTCTCTGTGGGATAATAAACTAGTCCAAATAGAGGTCAGACTTGTACAATACAAATGTTTCAGACAGATGTTAGATGTCAGCAGTGTCATTCGCAGTTGGTCCTTTGAATTCTAAAGTCACCAGCAGTGATGGCCAGTAAAACATTAGTTGGTAGCACATTAATATGTCTACTACTTTTATGTTACTAGTTGTATTTAACACATTTCCTATTGTTATGTTGTCATTGATAGAGCCAAGATGCAGACCATCTCCATTACACTGCTCTGAGTCTAAACAAACCCAGTGAACGGTGTCATCTAGTAAACGACGTGGACAGTTATTGTGTGTACTCGAAAGAAAGAGTGGAAAATACTGAAGTAATATTTTATATTCAACCACTCCAGCGTTTCTCTGGTCATTGTTGCAAGAAAACAACTCACATTACTAAATGTACAATTTAAAATAATGTTGGAGTAAAATAAATTTTTTTTTATTTGCAGTGTTTGTGTGTGAATGTGTTCTGAGAGTGTACTATAACTACAATACAACGTTGGACACAGACAAGGCAGGCTCATGAAAATCCCCTATGATCTATTAATATCTTCTTCTGCCACAAACTTAAGCACAAGTTGCACCTTTCAATCTGCAGCTGACCGTCGCTGTTTACCTTTCACTCCTGTGGTGACAGTGGTGAGAAATACAGAGTAGAAGTTTCCACTAGTGGAAACACTATGTCCCAGCAGAGCTAAAATACAGGAAGACCGGCCTGCAGCCCCCAGGCCACAGCACCTTAAACCTAGTGTAAGTGAGCCCGGTCTCACAAGTACGATGTCTTATTATACATGCATGCTGTGCAAGAAATTAAAAGCAGACAACAGGGGATCATAATAGAGATATAATAGAGAGACTATATTCTGATTACAAAAGAAAGTGAAAGGAAATATAGTTTTACATACCATTTAGTTCGACTTTGTGGTTGTTTCATCTGACCTCCGGCCTATGTCTTGGACACTTGGGTGAAGAGAGGGGTGGAGCTGTCAACTGATCACCACCTGGTGGTGAGTTGGATCCAATGGTGGAGGAGGAAGGGAACATTTGGCAGAACCCCCTGTCGGGGAGATCTTTAACTCCCACCTCTGGCAGAGCTTTGACCAGATCCTGAGGGAGACTGGAGACATTGAGTCCAAGTGGACCATGTTATCCACCTCCATTGTCAATGCGGCTGCTCGGAGCTGTGGCCGTAAGGTCTCCGGTGCCTGTCATGGCAGAAATTTCTGAACCTCGTGGTGGACACCGGAAGTAAGGGATGCCGTCAAGCCTAAGAAGGAGACCTGTCAAGACTGGTTGGCTCGTGGCACTCCTGAGGCAGCTGACGGATACCGGCAGGCCAGGCGGACTGCAGCCCGGGTGGTTGTGGAGGCAAAAACTCGAGTCTGGGAGGAGTTCGGTGAGGCCATGGAGAGGGACTGTCAGTCGGCCTTGAAGAAATTCTGGCAAACCGTCCAGCACCTCAGGAGGGGGAAGCAGTGCCCTGCCAAAACTGTTTACAGTGGAGGTGGGCAGTTGTTGACTTCGACTAGGGACATCGTCAGATGGTGGAAGGAATACTTCAAGGATCTCCTAACCCCAGCGTCACGTCTTCTGGTGACAAGGCAGAGGCTGAGGGCTTGGAGGTGGACTCATGTATCACCCAAGCTGAAGTCACCAAGGTAGTTGAAAAGCTTCTCGGTGGCAAGGCACCGGGGGTGGATGAGATCCACCTTGAGTACCTTAAGTCTCTGGACATTGTGGGGCTGTCTTGGCTGAAACGCCTCTGCAACAGCATGTGGCGGTTGGGGACAGTACCTCTGGACTGGCAGACCGGGGTGGCGGTCCCTCTTCTCAAGAAGGGGGACCAGAGGGTGTGTTCCAACTACAGGGGGATCACACGCCTCAGCCTCCCAGGGAAAGTCTATGCCAGGATACTGCAGAGGATGGATAGTCAAACCTCAGATTCAGGAGGA
>NW_018129786.1:0-2650 GCF_001952655.1 Monopterus albus
TTTTTTTGTGATATTTGTCTCTGAGTATGGATATTTCTTTGTATACCTCATCAACAGGGGTACTTTAAGTATTCATTTTTATTCTATGGATACTACAACAATGAGCCAGTGATTGGGTTCCTGCGGTACAGACTCCCTCTGGCATACCTGCTTGTGGCTGTCAGCATCTTTGGATACAGCCTGATGGTTGTCATTAGAGTGTAGGCAAGACACACATATGCAGACAGTCAAATGTATTGTAAAGTTTTTATGCAGAAATTATTTGATAACAGTTTTTCAACTTTTCTTTCTGTGTGCTTCCCTTTTCAGGATGGCACGTAATGCAAATGAGGAAGGAGATGGGGCGAGTGAGGACGAGTTCATCTTCTGCTGGAAGATGTTCACCAGCTGGGACTACCTGATAGGAAACCCTGAGACTGCAGATAATAAATTTGCCTCCATTACCACCAGCTTCAAGGTTAGCAGGTCTGTCTGCACTTGGGTTTGAAGAAACTTTGAAATGTGACAAAATGTTGATTTTGAGAACAAGGATTTCCTTTTGAAATGACCATTTTGTACCAAAATTCAATGATGAAAACGGAATATCCTTAATAGTGGAAGCTCAAGTACCAGTTTTTTTCACAAAGCCACAAGACATGTTATGTAAGCATGTTGAAAAATTTTATTCATGCTAGTACTTACACAACTGTCCCACATATAACTCAACCTAAAGTAGAGAGAAAGTTGACACACCAAGGAATTTAAAAACTTCCCACTATAAGAAGTTAAATACTGGAGTGCTGAACATTTGAGAGTAATAATTTACAGTTTATACCAATATGAGAGCACTACAAGGTGGGTGTTTCCTTTAATCTCATTTTTATTACAGATTTGCAGTGAGATGTAAACTGCCAACCAGTGTAATATGTGAAGTACATCTTTATTTATCTGACCATTTTTCTCAAATGTTTTTTGTCTCACAATAGGAATCCATTGTAGATGAAGAGGAGAACCAGAAAGATGAGAACATCCATCTCAGACGGTTCCTCAGGATTGTTGCAAATGTTCTAATTCTGTGCTGCCTTGGAGGGAGTGGATATCTCATCTATTTTGTGATGAAACGTTCTCAGGATGAACCTGCGCTCACATGGTTCGATAACAATCAGGCAGGTGGACATTAAACAATTGATATATCTTTCAATTCAGTTTAATTCAATTCAATTCAATTCAATTCAGTTCAATTCAATTCAGTGTATAGCCCCATTTCACAACAACAATTTTCTGAGGGCACTTTAATAATAAGGTCTAGATATTACACTGTTATAAGGAAACCCCAACAAATCCTCCTTGAGCAAGCACTTGGCAACAGTGGGGAGGAAAAACTCCCCTTTAAGAGAAGAAACATTTGGCCGACACTGGCTCTTGGTGGGTAGTCGGGGTGAGTGGATAGAGGAGAGAGAAAAGCAAAGAAAAGCATTAAGGCAGAACAAAAAGACAAACACAGGTTAATGTGGCTGATGACTGCTCATCAGAAATGTAGAGGTCTGAAGCCAGGGATACTTACAGAAAATTACAGGGAGAGAGAGGACATCAAACCTATCCTTGAATGCATGTCAGTAATTTCATTAATTCATTTAAGGCAATTCCGTTGACTATAAACACTGATATAGTTAAATATACTCAGTGGCATTTAACAGCCCAGTCCCCCTGTTTGCTTGCAGTTACCAAGATGGCTGTCAGTCTTATCACTGTTCAGCCACACTGGTTGTTATGGTTCCATGAAATATCAGAACACATAACATAACATGCTAAGTACCTTTCTACTTTCCTTCACTGTCCTACTAGTATTATAATATATTTTAGGTAAGGTAAGGTAGGACTTTATTGATCCCACAATGGGGAAATTCCTGTGTTACAGCAGCAATAGAGAGCAAGTAACAAAACACCACACACATATATTGTGAGAAACAAATTCCAAGTACCTAAAAACCAGACAAAATACAATCAGGAACAAAATAATCCTCCCACAATTAATCCCTGAGAAACAAATAAAAAACACCTAAGAACAAGACAAAATATAGTATTTGAGAGGAATCAAGAAATCAAGGACAAGAATATTACTTCCATAATTAATCCCACAATGGGGAAAATACCTGTATTACAGCCATAAGGATCTCTGAAGAACTACTCAAAAATACCTAAAAACAAGACAATATAACATACTTGAGAAAAATCAGGAACAATACATTACATATGTGCATATTTATGCATTTTATGCTGAAGTAATCCCATCTCAGATTATTATTTTATAGAGAACCCAACAATAAATGGAAATGGCAACATAACTGAGAATTTCTCATCCAATGTATCAGGTGGATTTTGTGATGAATCTGCTGGGGCTGGTGGTTCCTCCATTGTTTGAACAAATAGCGGAGTTGGAAGATTATCACCCCCGTATTGCCCTCAGGTGGCAGCTGATGCGCATCTTCGCCCTCTTCCTGGGAAACCTTTACACATTCCTCTTTGCACAGATTGATTCAGTTAATAGCAAGGTATGACACATGCCTGTATGTGTTTGTTTCTTTTGCTGGGCAGGTGTGTCTGGTGCGCATCTTCGCCCTCTTCATGGGAAACCTTTACACAATCCTCTTTGCACAGATTGGTTCAGTTA
>NW_018129787.1:0-1302 GCF_001952655.1 Monopterus albus
ATGAATGAATGAATAAATAAATAAATGGACAAATAAATAAATAAAACAAATATAATGACATAGTTACTAATCTTACTCACCAGTGGAATATGAAAGGCTCCAATGACAGTAGCTATAGCCATGCATAAGGAAGATGTCCCTCCTATAATGGCCTGCACTTGTGCAGGTCTGGTACATGGTGCTTCAGTGAATTCAGACACAACTTCATTACCATTAGCCAAGGCCAGTGCAACCCTCACACTTATGGTAATAGAGTCACAATTATCATACAGCTTATAACCCAGAGAGATGCCAGGTAGTAGGTCTGTGCTGTTATTGATCTCCTCAATGGCAAAAATCACAACCTTGGCATACTGGAACCCTCTCAAAGTCAAACTTGATGCAGATAGGTTCAGATAAGTTGAAGTAGTTGTAGTGGTAGTAGTAACAATAAAATAGTAAATGAAACTATCTTCTGGCATTAATACCACAGAGTATTTTAATTTTCAATTATAAATGTCATTTTATTTTTAATCAGCACTTTTATAAGCCTTTTAACCTATTTGTATCTGTAACAACTTGTCAATACTTTTTTCATATAAATAGGTTTTACACTGTAATTTACCTGGTACATTCCAGTGGCAGTGGTTTGTGCATGTACGTATCCTGTCTGAATTCCCAGCTGCTGTGGAAAGTGAAGAATCCCCCCAGTGTAATGTCCCCATCTTTAGATAGCTGTGGGTTATCAGGATCCCCTCTATGCCGGCACACCAGCTCCTCAGCCTGAGAAAAAGACACCACCAACAACAGCTGTAAAAGTACCCAGCCCCATTCTGACCACCCTTGTGTGGACGTCATACTGTCTGAGGGAGGTAAACCACTGGATGGCACCACATGTACTTTAATGTAAATAAAAAGATTACAGTAATATTTATACATTTTGACTAAGTATAAAAAAAAATTGACCTACAAGGTGGGGGTGGTTAGGGAGGTGCCCTCATAGAAAAAGCTGCAGCCTATTTTAAATATATTTAGTGTGTGTTAAATGATGTAATTTTTAATTATTCTGCCCAGGTTTTTTTTACTTTTGGAAAATTAATTTAATTTACTATTTTGACATTACATAGTTGCACTTTCTAAATGAGTTTATTTTCACAGTTCAAACACTGAAAAATAAATCAGGTTCAAGGTTGTTTGATGTAAAGTTGTTAACATTTCCCACAGCAGTACCATAATTGGTTCAGTACAAATATAATCTTTTAATCCTGTATATTTAAATTGTCGGCCCACTGGGCTCAGCACAAAAAGCTGTAAACATAATAT
>NW_018129787.1:1794-2649 GCF_001952655.1 Monopterus albus
AAACTTGAGAATATATATAATGAAAGTCTGAATATATATATATAATGAAAAGCTGAATATATTGAATGAATCTTGAGAATATATAATGAAAGTCTGAATATATATATAATGAAAAGCTAAATATATATATATATGAAATGAAACCTCAGGTCATCAACGCGTGTGCCATCTTGTGCCTTAACTGTGCATTTTTCGTTTGCTCAGTCTACTGTGAAGTTGACAATGAGCCAGTCAGCAAGAAATGTAGTGGCTGCCATCCTAAATAACGAAGAAATAATTAACACATTGGCAAATGCATGCAGCACCCAAGATAATACCATAAACCCCACCCAATATTGTACCACTGATGACAAAATTTATTCGAGGACGGCCAAATGTAGCGAGTCTTACTAGCCAGCCTGTTCCTAGCCACCAGGCTAGTGGTAGGAACGTTACAGAAAGAACCTTAACGCTAGCTTAATGCTAAACGTTGTACTCTCACAGGTATCTGCAAACTGTCTTAAAGCATAGTCGCAATAGCCACTTTAGACTTTCATTCAATATTCTCAAGGTTCATTCCATATATTCAGCTTTTCATTATATATATATTCAGACTTTTATTATATATTCTCAAGATTCATTCAATATATTCAGCTTTTCATTATATATATATTCAGACTTTCATTATATATATTCTCAAGTTTCAATCAATATATTCAGATTTTAATTATATATATTCAGACTTTCATTATATATATTCTCAAGTTTCATTCAATATATCCAGCTTTTTAATCCATATTCTCAAGTTTCAATCAATATATTCAGCTTTTCAATCAATATATACAAGGCTTTCCATAACACACACACACACACACA
>NW_018129788.1:0-2648 GCF_001952655.1 Monopterus albus
GGTAGACTTCATCACAGCCACAGCATTGGCCATTACGAACAACAAGCTGCCTAAGACAGAGGCAGAAGAAGTGCGGATGAAGGTCACAGCCACTTTGGCCAGTGCCAAACTCCCACCCCCGAACCTTACCCCAGATGAAAGGAGGGCTTTAGCTGCACTAGAGAAGGATGAAACATCACAATCCTTCCAGCAGACAAAAGCAGGTGTACGGTAGTCCTAAACTCAGCTGACTATCAGACCAGAGTTTCAGACCTCCTCAGTGACACCACCACCTATGAAGCACTGAAGAGTGACCCCACCAGTGGCTACAAGAAGAAGGTTAAGAAGAAGGTTCGCTCAGCTGGCCCTTTCCCAAGCAAGTCTCGCCAGAGGCAACGCGGCAGAAGAGTGGGACTTTGTGTTAAGTTAAAAACCTACCTGAATTCATCCATGTGGACTGGGCATACTGTCGAGTATGGAAATTGTGACTCCAGCTGGACTCTGAGCTATAACTATTACTTTCTCCAACCGGTCGGTATAGACTCCGACCCTCCTCGTCCATTCTGCTGGCTTGTGAGACGCTCTGACCAGTGTTGTTCTCAAGCAAATCTTCGCCTAGTGGCTCCTGCAGGCCGGTCTCAGGATAAGCTAAGCCCACTTCACTTTGCTTTGTTCAATGCAAGATCACTCAACAATAAATCTTTTATTCTTAATGACTTTATCTCCACATACGATCTAGACATGTTTATCATCACCGAAACCTGGCTGAAACAAGGAGATAATAGTGTTTTCTCTGAGCTCCTTCCAGCTGACTACTTGTTTTTTAACACCCCACTTCGCTGGTAGAGGTGGTGGCTTGGCATCTGTTTTTAAGCCGACTCTGAAATGTCGCCTTCTTTCCTCCAAGGTCTACCCTAGTTTCGAGCTACAAACTTTTATTGCAACACCTCGCTGCCCTATTCTATGTGCAGTTATATATCGTCCTCTTAAATCCAAGAACTTCATAGGTGAATTTTTAGCAGAGTTTATTCCACAATCGGACAGTTTGCTGATCTGTGGAGATTTCCCCCACTGACCAGCTGGCATTTTAACTCAATATTGGACTCATTTGATCTTACCCAGGCAGTACTATGCCCCACTCATCAATGTGGGGGCACATTGGACCTCGTCATCTCCCGAGGTCTGTCTGTATGCATAGGGGAGGTATTAAACTCGGCCGTCTCAGACCATTTCCTTGTGCATTTTAAAGTCTTGGTGCCATCAAGTCCTCCCAGACCCATGGCCCTACGTCAACATTGCAGGATTATTACTCCCTCGACGGCCCCCGACTTTGCTGCTGCTTTTATGGCATCTGATTTTTACTCAGCAGAAATTCTTAACCCTCCCATATGCCCAGAAGATTTTCTCTCTTCATTTGACTCTACGTGCTCTCAGATTTTGGACTGCATTGCTCCCTTCAGAAAACTGGGTGTTAGTAAAAACCCAGACCCATGGTTAAATGACACTACCCGTGCCCTGCGGAGATGTTTCAGACAGGCGGAGCGTAAATGGAGGAAGGATGGCTTGCACGTCTCTTTGGACATTTTAAGGGACAGTCTAGTTTCCTATCAGAAAGCTGTAAAAGATGCTAAAACTCAATATCTTTCAAATATTATCTCAAAAAGCAGTCACTGTCCCAGAGTTCTTTTCAGTACCATCAACTCAGTTATAAATCCTGTTACTGCTCTGGCCACCAAGGGGTCGGTCCAAACCTGTAATAAGTTTGAAAAGTATTTCATTGACAAAGTCTGTGATATCAGACAAAGTATTCCCAAGTTCCCATTCTCTGTACCACAGGTTTCTCCTGTACTGTACACTATAGAAACCTTCATTTTAATCTCTCTGCCTCAACTTAAAAAATATGTGGTGCAATTAAAGCCCGCTTCCTCCCCCATGGATCCTTTCCCAGCCAGGATAATGAAGGAGGTAATTGACGCTGTGGGCCCCTCGCTGGTCATGTTGTTAAATTGCTGCTTAAGGCTGGGCACGTTCCCCACTGCCCTTAAGCATGCTATGGTGAGACCACTCTTAAAGAAGCCAAACCTGGATCCTTCTCTGCCATCTAACTTTTGCCCAATTTCTCTGTTGCCTTTTTTTATCTAAGGTTATGGAAAAAATAGCTCTGACCCAGTTGCAGTTCCATGTGGATGGGCTGGATGCAGTCGATAAATTTCAATCAGGCTTTAAGACTCATCATAGCACTGAATCGGCTCTATTGAAGGTCCATAATGACATCACTATGGCCCTAGATGCCAAGCGGCCCATTGTTCTTGTTCTGTTAGATTTATGGGCAGCCTTTGACACAGTCGACCATGCAATTTTGCTCTCCCAGCTGGAACACCGGATTGGCTTGAGAGGCACAGTTCTAAAATGGTTCACTTCCTACCTGACAAATAGGACCTTCTCTGTGATGATTGGCGATTTCTCCTCCACCATAGCTCCTCTCACCTTGGGCATTCCCCAAGGTTCGATTTTGGCCCCACTATTATTTTCTTTGTATATGTTTCCACTTAGTTCAGCCATATCAAGGCACAATGTTCATTTGCATTTTTATGCCAATGACATTCAGATTTATGCGCCACTGACGCTGGGCGACAGTGGTACACTTATCCTGCTGCAAAATTGTATAC
>NW_018129789.1:0-676 GCF_001952655.1 Monopterus albus
TAAAAAAGAATTTGCAAAAAGGTTTTTGCATTTCATATATATATGAAATGTAAATATATATGAAAGTTTCTCTGCAGACTGCCTGATGTTGTTGTTGTGAATTTTGATGTATTGCTCATTTTTCATGGGGCCATTTAGTGTGATTAGGTTCCCTGGTCCACCAGCTGAAAAACACCCCCAAAACATTAGGTTCCCACCACCATGTTTGACAGTGGGGATGGTGTTCTTAGGGTTGAAGGCCTCTCCTTTTCTACGCCAAATGAAGGCTACATCATTGTGGCCAAACAATTCAATTTTTGTTTCATCTGATCGTAAAACAGAAGACCAGAAGTCTTCTTCTTTGTCCAGATGAGCATTTGCAAAGGCCAAGCAGCCTTTCGTGTACCTTATTTAGAGAAGTGGTGTCCTCCTTGGTCTGCGTCCGTGGAACCCAGCACTGTGCAGTGTCCGTTGGACTGTCTGCCTTGAGATGTTGCCACCAGCAGAGCCTAGATTCCTCAGGAAGGCCTTGGTGGTGATCCTTGGATTCTTTCTTACCTCTCTCACTATCCTCCTGGCCAGCACATGTCACTTTTGGCTTCCGACCACGTCCTCTGAGATTTTTCACAGTGCAGAACGTCCTGTATTTTTTAATAATACTTTGCACTGTAGCCACTGGCACTTCAAAACATTTAGA
>NW_018129789.1:2098-2647 GCF_001952655.1 Monopterus albus
TAACAAATGTTGATCAAGAATATGTTAACACAGAATTAACTACTAGACATATACTGTTTGTTGTAACCACTACAGAATCCCCTCCTCCCGTATTTAGAAAGACTACAGAACTCCTAAACACTGTAAAACAAACACGCACAGAAAAATGAAAAGGACATTCATAAACACATTAAGGACTGGGTAAATACAACTGGTAGACAAAATAACAAGCAACGAAGGGGGCCTGAGAAATCGAGAATGAACTGGCAAGGGAGTGAACGGTGAGCAGGGTATAAGTAGGGAGAAGACTAATAAGGTGCAGCTGGTGATAATCAGGGGAAGTGAAGCAGGTGTGCCAGATTGTATAATCAGGGTAAGGAGCAAAAACAGTGAGGGAAGTGAGAGAGGCAGGTGCAGCCGGGCAAACCTGACAGTGAAATAGAGTGAAACTTTTATTATCTGAGAGCAAACAGAAAACAGACATAGTGAGATTCAAAACATAACACATATATAACATAAACATTAGTAATAAGCTTAAACTATTGTGTAAATATTCTGTAATGTTTACTG
>NW_018129790.1:0-2646 GCF_001952655.1 Monopterus albus
TAAATGTGGTTGTTGGCTTTTACTTGTGTTATAATGTATTCACCCTCTCATTTCTCTCTGTTGCTGTGTTAGACTGTAAGATTGGAAATGGGGACACATACCGAGGTCCAACCTCCATCACCACTCTGGGCGTGACCTGCCAGGCCTGGAGTGCTCAGACGCCTCACCAACACAACAGCTTCACTCCACAGAGTCACCCTGACAAGGGTCTGGAGGGCAATGTAAGTGTGTGTGTGTGTCTGTAGAAACTATTCTGAGTTGTCAAACATTTGCGGAAAAGACAGTTTTTTTGGCTTTGTAGTTCACTTATTGTTTTTTCTTTGTCCCCATCAGAGCTGCAGAAACCCTGACAATGATCTCAATGGACCGTGGTGCTACACTACTGACAGGAACAAGAAGTGGTACTACTGTCACATCCCTGACAGTGGTATGTGAATACTATTTGTGTATAACATATTACAACTGATTAGTAAAATGGTTAATCACTTTGCCTGCATTAATTTGCTGTATGAATGGCAATGTCAGTAGGGCAGTCTGTAGCTAGTGAAAAATCTCGATTGCCATGAAAGTTGTTACAAACATTCATGATCCCCAGCTGTCAGCAGCCCCCTCTATCAACGGTTTTCAAATGATTTGTCCACTAAAATGTAGTGTCGCTGTACCACAACATTTTCTACGACAGATGTCTGACGTTAAAGCTGTGTGGCCGGTTACGACCAGGGAGAACCATGAACTAAGTTCACCTCCATGCAGCGCTGTGAATGTGATGATTTACCCTGGAAATCCTTTCCAAGCATGAAAACAGACATAGCTCTATCTACAGCAACTTGCCTCACTATTGTACATGGTCTAATTTCTTTAAATCTAATGGTAAAAGTTTAACTAGACAAATGCATTTCCTGAGGAAAATGTGTGGATGCTGATTGCTGAAAAATTGCCCTTAAAATATTGAAATGGCTGAAATCTTGACTTGAATCCATTGCTGAAACAGCTGAAGGCTGAGATGCAATGGCTCAGGTTATTTGTTGAAATAGCTGAAGGCTGAGGTGCAATGCTGAATAGTTGTGGAAGATGAAATGAAAAACTGAAGTTGGGAATTTAACTTCATTATTTGAAGAAGGTGAGAGCTTAAGAGCATTCCTAAAACAGCGGAAGGCTTAATCCCAAAGTGAGAGGTTGAAATTAAGTGGCTTAAAGTTCTAAAAAAATAAATAATCTTTATTGACATCTGACAGATATACTGTATTTCAAAGGCAGACCGACCTCTGTGTGTGTATGTATGTGTGTCTCTGCCTCTGTGTGTGTTATTGTGTGACACTGTATTGCTTTGACTGTGTATGTTTGGGTGTTTAATTTGTGTGTGTGTTACGAAAAATATGCCTGCGTGAGGCAAATGGTGGTCACACCAGATACTGACTGGTTTTCGTTCCCCCCTCCAGACCCCCCAATACAGTAAAACTGCACATTTTAGAGTGGCCTTTTATTGTTGCCAGCCTAAGGCACCTGTGCAATATTCATGCTGTTTAATCAGCATCTTGATATGCCACACCTGTGAGGTGGATGGATTATCTCAGCAAGCGCTCACTAACACAGATTTAGACAGAATTGTGAATATTTGAGAGAAATAGGCCTTTTGTGTACGTTTAAAAATTCATAGATCTTTGAGTTCAGCTCATGAAAAATGGGGGCAAACACAAACGTGTTGTGTTTATAATTTTGTTCAGTGTAGCTCAGGATTGTGGGACACCAGTCACCAAACCCAAGTGTTGCTTCAGTAGTATTGTTGGAGGTTGTGTGTCCAAACCTTATTCATGGCCCTGGCAAATCAGTCTCCGGACCAAGTGAGTACAACAGTACTACAATAATATGCCAAGGAACTTCACCGCATTTGCAAAATGTAAAGTTTGTAGTATTAACTTTTTAAAAGACAAAACCAGATTTCGGCCGATAGTACCCAGTGTTTTAATAATGGCAGAGTGGTATTCAGATATTGAGGAAAGCATGTTAATGTCAAACTTGTAGAAAGAAATTCTTGATAAAATGATATAGTACTATGTTATGTATTTGCAAAACTGTTCAAATAATTGGTTAATCTGTGTGACCTTTGTAAAGATTTGACCTGTGGACATGAAATGCTGTAAGGAGGTACAGAGAGACTCAGAACAACAGGAAGTAGTGCAGATACATACTGAGATGACTAAACTGTCTGCACGAGAATTGTGTGTGGGTGTAAGGTCTGATTGTCTTGGCTTCAGATTATCAACATTTATCAACATTATATGAAATTCTAGGATTGACATTATAATCTGCATTAGCAAATATATCTACAAGTTTACTTTAGTATCATATGCTTTATGATTTACTTTTGCTTTAACCAGTTCACTTGTCTTTAAGAATATAGGAGACATGTGTAAGGCTGTAAGAGTAGACAGGAAACCACATACAGGAAGTAGACCACGGTTGCATAGCAACGCTCGAGGTGCTCTGTCTATTGAAAGGTCAGGATGTGTGGTTCTGAGAATGTCACAGATCAAAATCTGCCTGGCGACAAGATCACCAAATGAGGGGTCAGAACGAGGTCAACAAACCAATCAAGGAACGAGGATGAAGGACCGCACAGATGACGTCAGATCTGCCATCCTGACT
>NW_018129791.1:0-1430 GCF_001952655.1 Monopterus albus
GTCAGCTCTCCCTTAGAATAGTGTTTTAGCTTATTTCTCATTGTTCCACGTATGTTGTTTAATCCTTGCCTCTCTCTTGATTCTTTTGGACCTCTCCTCTGGATCCTGGCACCCTCAGCTCCACCAGCCACCATTACAGGTCGATGCACAGTCTCCACATTAACTGAACCTTCTTGTTACCTCCTCAGTCTACCAGATCTCCAACCCGACCAGCCCAGGAGTGATTCCAACCCCTGCAGCCCGGCCCATCATCATCACTCCACGGACAATAACCCCCACCACGGCTGGTCGACACCCAGTCATATTCATACCTTCCTTTGTATATATATATTTGCACTACTTTAGCACTGTTAAATAAAATCACTACTTGCACCGAAGCCAGCCGCCTGGGTCTGCTGATTTCACCGCTCGCTCACATTTGCGTCGAGCATACCTAACATGGTCTCAGTGAAGCACAAAGCAGCAGAGCATGCAAAGTCAGAGTTAGTGATAAGTTTGCAATATTAACGATTGAATAACCCAAAACTGGTCTGGGATCTTTGCAGAGTTTAGCTGTAGAGAGTCAAAGAGGAAAGCAGAGATTTAGAAGCAGACACCAGTGTTGACAATGATTTAGGAGAAACAGCCTCAACATTTGTTAAGACAGAGACTATCTGGGACTACGGATTCTGTAGAAGGAACACAGTGTAGGAGGGAATTAATACTGTTGGAGGTAATTCATTGTGCATCCCATCTCACCTACTTTCCTGCAGAAAAAGTCCTAAAAAACATGAGCTGTATGGGATGAGCAACGAGAGATGTCTGCTTCACGTGCATGTTCTAGTGTAGACTGACCTGAAAAGTCTGTGCTGCATTTCACACTTTGTGTAACTGAATGGAAACCAAAACAAAAGCTTTACGTATGAGCTAGCATGTTTAGTCCAACGTGCCATTTGACAAGTCTTATCTGATAACTTCAGTTTGCAAACATTACAATCCTAAAGTCTGGCTACACAGCTCGGTGACTCGTTTGCACAGCCAATACATTTGTACTTGTGGTGATACAACGCTTTGGGGCCAAGTGCAGGTCAAACAGCAGCCACCCACCGCAGTGTTTGAGCAGGTGTCTTCAGGTTGGTCGTTCCTCAGCCGACCTCGGCCCGTCTCCTGCTCTTAAACTCCCCACAGAGTCTGGGAACAAAATGGCGACACATTCTGTGTGAATCAAACTCTGCAACGGCAAATAAACCAGCAGCTGAGTTCAGTTTAAACCATGGGATGTTCAGCCTGTTGGTGTGTCAGTCTCCACCCACAGAATCACCACTCTGTCTGGACAGGAAGATTGAGCCAGCAAAACTCTAGATTCAGTGTGGTGAGAAGATGAAGGCATCAGCAGCCCAGTGCAATGCTGATGTGTCTGTAGGATTACAGTACTATAACCTCTGTTACTA
>NW_018129791.1:1608-2645 GCF_001952655.1 Monopterus albus
AGACAAGAGTTGGTCATAATCTCTTAGGCCTCACATGACGAGAGGTAGATACGCAAATTGCCAGCTAAGTAGATTATTTATGAAACAAAAAAGATATTTAAGCAAAAAAAGAGCGTTAGTTAGCCATATCAGCAGTGTAAATATGGTTGTGTGTAAAATGGTGCCGCAAGCAAAACCTAACAAAAGGAGAACTACTTCTGTTCTGTTCAACCTTCAAGGCAGAATGTCCAGAAACAGCAGGAGTTGGAGCCTTTATCTCCTAAGACAGTGGACCTAGGTGCTCCCAGTGTGCCTGGGCCCCACAACCAGGAAAGCACACGCACACAAAGTGGGCAGGGGTGTCACACAGTTACATCAAAACATAGCTTTCAAGTGCACCGAGTGTCAGTCGTAAGTGTTTGTCATGCAGAGGATCTCATCTCTCAGCAGCATGTTAAATTCCTCGCCCTCACCATCAAACAAACAGCATGTCTCCACTGTGGAAAAGCACAATACACTGAATGTACTGTACTGCTTCCTCCATTATCTGAAGTTTCAGCTGCAGATGTGACCCAGCTGTTTCTGTTTGCTTTGTTAAAATGTGCAGCAGGAGTATTGAGTGCAGACAGTGTGTGAGTCTAATGGATAGAAACATCCAGAAGCACCAGTCAGAATTCGGGTCACGATTTCATCCAAATCATTGTCCTCCAGTGAAGTTAACAAATCATGAACTCTGATCATCAAAAAACGTTAAGAGCAACGTCACCTTTCTTACAGTATAAGCAAAACACATTTATCACAGGAAGTCTGTTGCTCTGCCACTAGCTCAGCTATAAGATTCTAAGGTGGATATGATTTTAAACCTGTGCTGTCTGGAGCTTTGTAAACCCCACTTCTGTTTGCTGCACATGTGATTTGAATCTAAAGCCTGCTACTGTTTACTGGAGAAATCACCTAAATGTCACTGGAAATCATCATATGTGAGGTTTCACCCTGCTTTTTAAGGACAGGGCTCTGATTTAAAACCTAACCAGCACAACACAGTTGCATTTAAATGG